>NC_068938.1:187192257-187231976 GCF_016801865.2 Culex pipiens pallens | reverse complement strand
CTTAAAAAAACACTTCGACAGCTCTGAGTGCGAAACTAGCCCTTACTCGTACGTACCATAAGAAAACTTCAATTGGCTGTCTAACATCATTTGGATAGACGTCGTTTATGTTATTCGTATCAAAAGAAAATTGTGATTCTGCCAACTTGAATTATTCAATTAACATTCTTACTGTTCTCATGTAAAAAGTCCATCAAACACAACTATTGAGATTCTATACACCTCACCCTACCGTCAAATTTACGACTCTTTCCATCAAACTCCCCATTAATCCATACTACTCAGCTTGAACAGCTACTTCTTACGCGCGGGACAATAAATCGCCAAATTGGACATTACCGTCACCTCCGTTCTCCCCTATCGGTGTCGTTTTACACTCCTCAACAATTAACTATAAATCCCACTAAACACCTTATACAGCAATTCGTACTCCTTACCCAGCTTCTCTTTTACGTATACTCTCTAGATTCATAATCCTTTCTTACCCTATACTTCACCTCTCATTCTCCCCCCCTTATTCCCTAAACTTTTTCCTATCTTCATATTCGCCCGATGTTTTATTCTTCGGTTGGACGATCCGGGGTATTCACCATAAATTGCGATCGGCCTTTCAATTCGATCAGTTCTCACATCCTCTCAATGATTAAATAACTACATCCATACCGATTAGTAGTCTTATTCCCATTTTTTATTTATCTTAAACAATTAATACATTCTCTAACCTTGATATCTTCCTTTACACCCTTCTCAACCAATTACCCCATCTTTCTCCATACATCATTATCTTATTCTATATACCCCAACCTTTCAACACAAACATCCCTACAAACAACCCTTCCTCAATACCTTCCTATATTAAAACACACCAAACCAACTCCCCAACTTACATTCACCATTTATCACCTTCCCTATAAAACACCAACATCCTTATTCATCTAATTAATACTTACAACAACAACTTATCAAACAATTACCTTACACTCTTTTACATCCCCTCAAACCTCAATCATATATTATCTACCACAATAATCCATAATCTTAACTCACACAATTAAAAAATAATACAACCAATAACTTCATCAAATCATAAAAAACCACCAAAAAAAACATCCCTCACTCCCCCAAACAACACCATTTCCAAAAATCCAATCCAAAAGTACTCAAAAAATCAATTCATCTCAAAAAAACATTAATAATCAATTCATCATCATTTCACCCACAAAAAACATAAATCTAATTAACTCTTATACCACCTCACATATACCTCATACCCATTACCTTCCTCAACAAAAATCTAACCAACAATACCCCACCCCATCATAACCACATATCCTATTTAAATCATCCCCCCCCCAACACTATCCCATTAAAACCCTAACCTCAATCATTAAATTCCAAATTATACACCTCTTTTTCCACTACATTTCCCCCAATATTAAATTAATCCATTATTTACCAAAATAACCACACCAAACCATTCCACAAAAATTTAAATAACTTCAACACTAATAATATTAATCCCACAAAACCCCCCCCAACACAACCCATCCACACTCCTTACATCCCCAACCACACACTCCCACACATTTCCCCCTACCACACAAACCTTAAAAATCCCTATTCCACCCAAAACTTTTATAAAACACTACCCCATATCTCACAAAACAAATCCTCAAAACCCCTCCCACCTCATCAACTCACCACCCCATCACCTCACTTACAACACTAAAATTTTTAAAATTCTCCCAAAACTCCCTACAAAATATTATTCCCATCTTTATCCACTCCTATAACTTATTTCTACCAACACATTCAATAAATACTCAAACTCCCCACAAAAAACACACCTTCCAAACACCTCTCCATACCACTCAAAACTTACAACTCCTCCCCCCCCCATCCCTTATCACTAAATTCACAAAATTTCCCACAATACACTCCTATAACCAACCCCATTAAAAAACAAATCACCTTAATCCATCCACAACCCCATAATAAAATCACTTCACTCTTCCCAACACTCTCCTCATACTTCCCCACAAAACACTTCAACCACTTACACAAACACCATACCAAAATCCACCATTACCCTAAATAATCTACTCACTACACATATCACCTAAAAAAATACAAACACCACCCCATCAAAAACTACCTTCCCCCTCAACCCAATTCACCCATATTACTACATAAAACCTCCCCACCTAAAACTATCCCACCACTAAAAAAAAACTAAAACTACCAAAAACCCCAAAAATTCTATTCTCCCTCTACCTCCCACCCCATAAAATCATTTTCAAAAAAATCGTATCTCAGAGTATCGAAAACATAACTTCACCATTTTTTGATATGTTATGTGAAATTTTTCGAGGAATCCGATAAAAATATTTTCAGACATAGGCTCTTTGGTCCCGAGACCTTCAAAACAGCATTTTATGTTTTCATTCAACCTTTTCAAATGTTAAACTAGATTTTTGAAACTTCTTACTATTTTTCCCAAATAGCCAAACTAATCACCTTTCTTTTGCGTCTAGGACAGCTAAAATCGGATGAAATGGCGCGGAGATATGATTTTTTTTGACAAAGTGTTTTTTGCGAAAATCGACGAAAATTGCCATTTTTTTAACCACCCTAACACGGCGTAGGTCACCCTAATAGCCAAACAAAAAAATACGGTTCTAATTATTTCGGCCAAGGATCCCCCAGAAAAATGTTGAGCCCGATCAGAGAATTTTATTTTTCGAATCATGCTGTTTGATAAAGTCTAATTTTCAAGGAAAAACCGTATGGGACCACCCTAACGAAATTCGAAAATTGTCCAACTATATGTTTTATCATGTAATTTTGCCCCCTGAATCTGAATCTGCCCTCAGAATTGAGCCAAAGTATCGAAAAGTCGATTTTAGTCTTATTTTGGGTTTCCTTGTAAAATTATCATTTAAGCCCAAATTATGACCATGCTCAAATACAAAGATAGCGTCAACACATGACATCCAATAGTGTTTCTTGTTCGAGGAAATCGTGGAAATCGAGATTTTCAATTTTATTGGCACTTTTCGAGGAATTTTTTTCGTATGTTTGTAAGGTTGAGCGTTTAGTCATTTTTCCGTTTAACTTTCAGATTTTTACAGTTCTCAGAGTCTGATGTAAATACATGCTACTCTCCAAGATGATACAATTCAAAACAGAGCTGAAAAGAACCACTTTTACATGTAGCACGATACCAAAATATATGTGAAGTTCTTTTCGATTAATTTAAAAATAAAATAAAGAAATCAAATTTTTCAACGTTTTCCAAAAAATAAATATATTTTTGAAAAGTTAACAACACTGCCAAAGAAATTCATTTTGTCATCTAAAACATATTCAAAAGAAGATTCTTTAAGATGGTTGATGGTTATTTTGGTGTGTGAATATTTCAATTTAAAAATGAGTAGTATTGTTTGAAGTGTAACTATTTTTATATGGAAATTCTAAGCAATACCAACAACTTTGTCGAAGATACATATTTTTCGAGTTTTTTTTAGTATTTTTGTATGGACGATTGCCAAAATTGTATGGATAATTAATGATGCAAAATGACTTCTTTGGTCATAGAAAAATGTGTAAGTATTTTCAGAGAATTGCTCAAAGTGCAAAGTTCAAAGCAACTGATTATGGATAATTCAAACTTCCACACTCTTTGTGAAAATGAAGGACAATTCAGAGTCGAGAGAATCGTTTCCTCAAAATACATTGAGAGATAAATGCTAAATTCGAGAGAATAATGCCACCAACTAACACCATCAAATCAAATGTGTTCATTCGTTAATTGAAACAATAAATCTTCAACAAGTGTCATACATCGACTTCTGACTATTCCTTGGTCACCAAGCTGTGATGGCCGAGGCAGTTAAGTCATTGGGTTAGTCTGTCAAAGGTCTCTGGTTCGATTCCCGTAGTCGACACTTTTTATTTTTTGTTTTGAGCGCTGCCCAGTTTCGGGTGTAGGACTGAATGCAAGTTTTGTTGATTTGTGAAAGTTAAAAGGAGAGACAGTGAATGTTACACAAAATGGCGTCCTTGACTCAATTTATCCTAAATGTACGTGAAACGACTGTTTTCGTTGAACTCGAAACAAACTTTAGAAATATAAACAACAGACTCATAAGACTGCAACAAAAATGGCTAGTATTTGCTAGAACAAAACAGGTAATCACTATTATTAGCCCTCCCCTTACTTGAACTAAACGAACTCATTAAATTCTTAGCACCACCCATAGCCATCAAATCACACTAATCCAACTTCGAAAAAACACCCCTTACTACCGGGGGGTAATTTCCTTCCCTAAACACCCATCGCCCATCTTCCAAGCGAAGAAGGCGCCCCATAACTCATTCCAAAGGCTTAACCATCAGTTAATAAAACTTCACACACTGTGCCCTATTACGCCAGCAAATGCCAGCCACCGTGAGTAGCCCGTTGAAAGCCCACTCTTCAACAATCGACACGTACGTGTAGATTTACGACTCGACGGTTCAAACTTCCGAAACAGTCCGTCTTTGCTGACCGGTGGTTCAAAACATGGAAGTCAAGTGCCACACTCATCGCGATGGCTGTACCTTGGAGCTTAAGGGGAGGGAGACTGTTCATCAATCTTTCTTTAGTTCGCGGTGTGGCGCGCTGACATAGGTCATTTTGATGAATTGCTATCGGCCAATGAGTTGGGCTTCTGTTGTTCGACCACCTTGGTGTGGTTGAAATAATTGAACGAAAACACTCGCGTCAATTGAGCGTCATTTGCAAGCTCTGTTGATTGAACCCTGCCGGAAGATGTTTCAAATCAAGTGGTGGCTTCTGGTTTTACTTTGATTGACAGAGTGAAACTAAGCTATTTAGGGCAGATTGGATCGTAAAAAAGTCAAGAATTTCAAACGACTTCTGTTTTGATTTAAATTTGCATGCAAATCTACTAATGAAATTAAGGTGAATTCATGAAACTAAATGATTTATCGAATAAGGTCGTAATTCAATAACTCCAGCAAACCAGTTTGAAAGCCTCATGTGGTCCGTGATGAACGACAACTATTTGACCTAATCCGCTAAAGTTACGATCTCAGAACACGGTGGGCATCATCAGGAATGCAAGATGCGCGCGCTCTGGTTGAGTTATGTGAGCACAGTTTACGTTCTCGAGCTGTAGATCACCTCGATTTATTTGCTTAAGATCGTGTGCATCCGTGCGAGTGCGGTTTAGTAATTAGAAAGGAGCCTTTAAAAGCACATCTGTGTTAATGTGAGGTTCGTCTGAGGTATTGAATTACGATAACCTCTTGGGAAGACTAATTTAGGAGTTTAGTAAAAAATATTTATTCTCACACTGAATCTCTTTCCACCATTTTTTAGGATTTGCCCAAAACCTTCAATCACTCCATATCTCTGTTATTACCTGACTACAATCAACCAAATCCAATCTACTCCCCAAAGACATACCACCGCAATACCCACTTGAACTTGGTGGAAAAAAGTGAGCTTTTCCCCGTGTTGTTGCTGCTGTCGAGAGTTTGCCAAATGGCTCCGGGTGACCTCGAAAAATTGCACAACCCGGGCTTTCGAATCGGCTACCAACCTGGCCCACGACCGACCCCGAGAGCAATCAAACGGTTGTTAAACACTTTTTGCCGCTGAACATCGCAGTTCAGCAGCAGCTTGTTGGTACTTGGTGTAATAAAACATGTTCTTGCAGCCTCCTGGCAGCGACATCATCATCATCTTCGGACGAGGTTTGGCTCTCTATTGTCAATTAGAAGCGACTTGTGAGCGACGTGCAGCCCCTTAAAAGCATGCAAAAATTGTCAGTTCATCAAAGTTGGCGATTTTTTACTAGCCAGAAGCGCCCCCTCTGACAGAATTCGTGAGTGGAGAGGTTCGTCTCCTTCACTTTCGCGTCATAGAACATAATTTATCAGTCGGTCGTAGTAGGCCGTAGTGGCGGACGGTTTAAATTTGTACCTGCAAGCTGTAACTACTAGTGTTTGGACCGCGTGTCCGAGTGTCGGCGGGTTGTACTGGGAGGTTGTCAAAGACTCGGAACGTGATGTTGATGATAAATTAATGAAAACATCGATTCGCGGTCGCGAGCCACCGGCGATGTTGTTGATTAGACACATGGACTGGCGGAGGAGGGCCGGTTAACCCTCTACTTAATATTAGCTAAGGGTTTTTCTTTTAATTATGAAATAATAAAATTAAACTCATCATCAAACAGTTAAGAACCTAATACCTTTTCCAATAGTAAAATCAAAATTTTCAAATAAAATACCTCGCCAAAATATGCAACAATTAAAATGCAGCACATTAGAGAAAGTACTGAATTTAGATTTAAACATTGTTGTTTGCTGAATTTCATAGAAAGAGATACACTTCAGAAAACTAAAACTTAATACATCTCTTTTCTCCTTGAAAATCAATTATAATTGATGGGTTTTCGAGAAATCACAGTTCCAATGGCTAATTACACCGACCAACAAAATTACTGCGCAGGCTCAACTCGAGGGGAAGCATAACCTTTGGGGTCCCATTATCCCATTGTTTATTTCTAGAGTTTTTTTTGATTAGGTCCTATAAACATATGAAAGACAATAGTTTATTGGTCCTTTTCAAAAAAAAGTCTGGATTTTTTCTCATTGCGTATCGTCATCTGAGGTTAATGGGGACTACAGTCTGAATAGGGACAGGAGTCAATAAAGCACTTAAAGGCTTGATTTGAAACATTTATTTTGCTGTTTTTTGTCTGTTTTATCCGAAACTAATAAAAAATATTCAAATAATGCGCAGTTACAAGGCGCAGTTACTACTCACTGAAAAAAATCCATTTGATCAACATAATCGACATCATTTGATTTAACATTTTAAACTTGTTATAAAAAATCTATCGACATTGCAAAATAATGCCATTTTCAACCGCTTTGATTTTTTTTTTGATAGGGTTGGAAAATAAAAACGGTCCCAATTGTTTGATTTTCAAATTTGCGTGTGATTGGTTAAAAATGTAATTTATTTTATAAAGTTTGAATAATTTTATCAAGATTTTCATACATTTCATTATCTCAAATAAGTATGGATCAGATACAGCCTGCAAGGAATTAACTGAAAGTTTGAAATTAAATGGGGTTTTTTTTCTCCTTTTGCTGCCTCTGCACGCAAACAAAAAGCTGGCAGAAACTCAAATTTTAATCAAGTTCAATTTGTAATAATTTGTGGAAGAGCAAAAATGAGAAAAAATGAAATTTAGTGTGCTCCAATTTGGCTCACATTTGGCATGAGAGTTCCTTCGGCAAAAATAATTGGAACAGTATTTTTTTGTTCATGGATTATAGTGGTCCAATCTTAAATAGGGTGGTCCAAAAATTGACGTTTTTAACGATTTTTGCAAAGATATTTTTTTCAAAAAATCATTTCTCCGATTGGCTGAAACAATTTTAAATCGCCTCGTTTCAAAAGTATAGTGATCAGTTGGGCTTTTAATGGAAAATTCAAAAAAATTAAAACATAGTTGAATACACTTAGGCCGCCGTTAATATTTTTCAAAACTTATGTCACCCCCCCTCCCCTCCAAAATCAGTCCAAAAAATCAGGGGGAAGTTTTTTTTTTCAAAGTCGTGAAAATTTCAATGAAAATAGAAGTCTAATCGACTGAAAACAAATTTAAATGCATATTCCTGCTTTAAAATCATATTGAGCATGTCTGGGATCAATCAAAATTATTTTGATTTTTTGTGAAATACCATTGTACAGCAGGGCAAAAAAAATGCAGCGAAAAAAAAATATTCATCAATACATAAATATTTTGAAAACTATTGATTGCAAAACAACTGGGCAGGTGTAAAATGCATTTTAAAACAGTTGTTTCATTAAAATGTTAAAACCATGCCTTGTAATTTCAATTTTTATACTTTTTTATTTTTTCGGCCCCCCTCGACTTTGACCAGAGTCGATTGACATAAACTTCAAAAAATATTTGCAACGGCCTTACAGGTCAAATGAAAACTTTGTTTGATGATTTGAAAGTCTCGGGATCAAAAAGCTCACAACTGAAAATATTTTGTTATGATTTTTCAGGATGTTTTACGTTACATATACAAAAATAGTGCATATCCATAAACAGGATTCTGAGATATGATATTTTGAAAAACTAAATGAAACATATTACAATTCCCAGTATATTTTGTTGAAAACTCATGGTGGAATATGATCGATTAACACCTAAACTCCCAAACTTGAGAAAAAGGGAGAATTTTCATATAAATTCCTTCTTTTTCTCAAGCTTGGGGTTATGAGCGAATTTCGATTTTTTCAACTGTCATATCTCAGAATCCTAATAAAATATTTTTTTTATATGTTACGTAAAACATACTGAAATATCATAGAAAAATATTTCTGTGATCTGTGAGTGGACTCAGCTACACGGTAAAAAAAATCATGGTAATGTTACATCTGGGAAGTGGTACATCTTTTATGCCAGAAAAAATGTGTAATTTTACCACTTTTCTGGTGTAATGCCACTTTTTTAGTCTAAATTGAAGTGAAATTACAACATTAAAGAGGTAATATTCAAACTTCCAAAATTACATTATTTTATACTGTGTATATTTTCAAATTATCTTAGTATTTTTCATCAAAAGCCCAAATGACCATTGAAATGTGTCGAGCTACTTCGACTGTTCCAGAGATATATATTTTTTTAAATGTTGGTTTTGCGAAAATTGATGAAAAACGCCATTTTTTGGACCACCTTATTTCGGAAAGTATTACCTTAAAGCCAAAAAAAAAATACGGGTCTTATTATTTCGGCGAAGGAACACCCATGCCAAATCTAAGTACTTCTGATTCGGATCATGCTGGTTTGCCATGAAATCGTTGATATTCAAATTTTACAATGTTTTCCCGGTCATTTGTTTTCAAAAATATTTGATTTGTTTTCAAAAATATTTATTTTGTTTTCAAAAATATTTATTTTGTGAAAAAAAATCTTTTTGCGGTACAAGGTGGGTAAGAAGGGGATTATTATGCAACTTGCATGCACCTCGGAAATTCCTTCTGGAGGTTGTTGGGGGGACTATTCTGAGTCAGAAAAAACGATTCCCAAAATATTCTGTCGGTGAAAACTGATTTTATCTCGATTTGAAGTTAAAAAACCTAAAATATCACCTAAAACCTCAAAAATATCCTTGAAATCTCGGTCTTATTCTGAACAAAGATGTACATTTTCATCAAGATATCAATTCTTAGGTCCCAAAATATATTCCTGACATAGTACACCTTAAATCGATCCATTACTTGAGTCCCAGCGTCATCCGGAGGTGTAAAATTGTGTTATTTGGAAAAAAAATATTTTCAATTTGCTCTGGTAAATAAACTGTCATGTCTGAATTCAAAAACTAATGTTGTAGCATTGTTGCAAACAAAATGAAGAACAATTTTGCCGAAAAAAGTATGACACTTTATCCATTTTCAGTAAAGTTATGTCTAAGTCACCAAATTGATTAGAATGTAGTTTGTCAGGTTACAGAATTTTTTTTTTGAAAATACCTGTCAAATTGGAATTAAATTATTTTTAAAATCAAAGCTCGCTTAAATTGAGAGTTAACCAAATCTCTGCCATCAACCACACCAGAACTTCAGCCATTCACCAGAATCTTCGTGACCAATCTGCCTCCGTTCAGAGTTCACCGCGATGGAAGAAGGTTCGCGCCGCACGGCGCGGCTGCCAGTAATTGCTAATGATATGTTATTAACGACTCTATCGTGCCCATGTTTTTCGCGGGTTTTCAAAGACACCAAAACTTCGGGCCAACCGCCAATCAACCACCACCGTGGTTCTTGGTTGGAAAATTGAAAAATTATTTCGCCTTTTTGCCCCGTAATGATGATGTGTGGCATCACTGCCGGACTAACGGCACCAATGATGGGAGATTTGGATTTGTTGGACGGATTGCACGGACGTTGTAAAAGGATCACTTTGGCACGATGAACTGCGATGTGCGAATTGCTGCAGATTGGGGCTAATTGACGTAAATCCGTTTTTTGAATGGGGATGGCAGCACTGGCGTAGAATTTTGCAGGAATTGCATTGTTTGATTAGATCTTTGTAGATTTAACAAGACATTTACTAATTTATCAAATCTGTTCCACCAGCTTCATTTCACCAATCTTAACGACGCCATTACAACTCTCAAATGGTCAATTAATGTCCCAAACCGTCACAACTTGCCGTCCACTCACCAAACACTGACTAAAATGAACTCCAAAGTTAGTGCAACAGCGAGTGCAGCTTAAAAGCACCGAGGCGTGAACCAAGAATGTTGCATGAGAGAGTCGTCTCGCTGCATATTTCCTAAGAGCCCACAGTCCGCAGTGAAGCTTAAATCTGATGATCTCCTTTATTTGTCAGAGCAGAGTTAGATAACCTCCCCCCGTCCGGGGGAGTCTCACTGAACTTGTGGGAAACAATTAGACCGTTGAAGCCGCGGCGGTGTGCATTCCGGGTCGGGGTCAAATTTGTGCGAAATCCGCCATTTTTGAGACGGGTCAATTAGTGAATTGTCATTTTTGTTTTGCACACCGTAAAAGTCTAATTGAGAAGATGACGATCAAACTGCACCAGCCAAGAGTTGCTCATCTGGCATGCTTTGAGCGCATCAAAGCGGTTGAACGAGAATGTTCAAAATGTCAGACACTTGGCCAGAGACCACGACGGGGGCTAGAATGTAGCGTTTTTTTTCCTATCCGGTGACTTTCCGACACCTGGGGCGAGAAGCTCCGGCGATGACATTTGGTGTCGCTGTCGATTAGGAATAGATTGCATTTTGTGGGTGAATTTGTGCAAGAGATGTTGCTTACGTTGCTCGTGGCGCTTCTTGGCGCTCGGGAGAGGGAGAACACTGTCTGTGGTGTGGTGTGGCGTTGTTTGCCCAGGTCGGGATGTTAATGGTGCTACTAATGACTTTTTCGATAATGCAAATAGGGGACCTTTAATGATTTGTTATTCTTTTAGATTAAAGGTAAATTGAAGGGAGAAGGTTTGGTTTTTTATGAAGAGTTGGCATATTTGGCTGGGGTTTGTTCTTGATTTATTTGAGAAGTTTTTTTCAACCAATACCCTCAAATTTATCGAAATGGTATTCTATACAAGTATAGTTGAGATTAGGACGATCTAATTACAAAATGTTTCTCGGATTGTTATCAACACTTGGTGGTTGATTCTAGCTTAAGTTAGTTATGTTTGTAGCTGTCATAATGTGAAATTTTCCGTAAATTTTCGTTTACAATCTGCACTCATTTTTTTAGTAAATAAAATTTCTTGATTTTTTTCAAAGTTTGACAGCACCGTAAAATTTTCAACTAAAATTCAGAAAAAAAAACTTACTAAAAATCTCAAAAATGCAGTTTTGAGTAAAAATGTACTGAAAATCTGATGTTTAAGATTGTTCTGGTAGTTTACCAACATTTTCCCAAAAAATGATGGAATTTGATGGAATCTACCTTAAACGTCAATCGTTTGAAAATATAGGGGGTGCCATTGGGTCAAATAAAACAAACATGATGCTCTAATACATACACAGAAATATATTAAAAGTTGGAACGAGATTTTTTAAGCAAATTTGTCCGAAGATGTCCCCTACACAACACTTCAAATAGAATTAAGTTATATTGAGACGAACCTAAGAAATATCAAAGTCCGTACAAAATCCTTTGACCCAATGTCACCCTAAAAACGGCATTTAAACTTAAAATCATAAACAATTTCATACCAAGATAAATGTGGATTGAGCATAATAAAATAATAAATAATGAATTCAATATTTAATTCCAAATTTTTTGTATAAATTTTTGATGTTTTATTTTAAAAATATTGAATAAATAATATAAAACTAAATTTTTTGTGCAATTCCCAATAACTTGGACTAAGCACTATTTAATCGATCGCACTATTGCGACTTGTCAAACTGGCTCGGAAAATTTAAAATTTTCGCAAAAAAGGTCAAAGCGAGCCGCGGTTGCCGATCGTTTTTTAGTTGTCAATCGCAATTTAAGAGTGCGTAACGTCCAGATTGGTGGAAACTGCGACTGGGAATGTAAATAAACAAAAGCTGGTTGCCTAGTTTACTGCCGCTCAAATCAAGTCCGTTCCATATGTATTTTCTTCAATTTCGAGTTAATGATGCAGTTTGGTTCAAAATCATGTAAACTATCAGAAAAAACCAATAAAATTTATTAGTTTATTCCAGAAAACAGCAGCAAATTTCACTTTTTCGTGAATTTCTAACACGCAGCCTTATGGGTGAGACAAATTGGAATTGCGTTTTTCTCGGCTTGCTGTTTTAACATATGGGATAGACTAGATTAGAGCGGCAGTTTATTGAAAGGTGTTATCAAAGGTGCGAGAAATAAGTGCGGCAAAATCCAAGTTACAGTGAAAAGATCAATAAAAGAATGATTTAATTGATGTCTTATTTTGAAAATATTAGATAAAGAATTCAATATTTAATTTAAAAGCTATTTAAAAAAAATTATGTCACTGTTTGAAAAAATATCGTAAAAAACATTTGGCAAATAATTTGAAAAGTTATTCTTTTCATTTGAAAACAATTTTAAATATCTTGAAATATAATATAATTGACTACAAACAGTGCTAAAAAAGATTTTGTTCAGTTAGGGAAAACCCACTAAGAACACTTAAAAACAATCTAAATGTGTTGGTCCAGTATTGAAATTAATTAATGTTGGTCATAGGGAAAAGAAATTAATTAATTTTCAGGGATAAAATGTTTGATTTTGCAAATTTTGATTCCAAATACACGTAATTTATGTTTCTTTTTTATTTATTTTTATTTTGTAAAAAGAAAATGAAAAATTCAAATGCATTAAAAAAGCTTGTCTTCCAATTTTGATTTTGTTTTTTTTTCATTTGTGCATTACATTTTAACTTAAATTCCAAACAGCACAATAAAAATACTTAAGGGTTGCAATTCATTCTATCGAATAAATTTGTTCGTTCAGAATTTATATTGTTTAGTAATTGTCTGTTACTTAATAATAAATTATCCCGGGAGCAAAAGTCACAAAATTCCCATAAAATATGTCCCGAAAATTTCCGCTCGTCACCCATTAATTACAGTAATATTACTGCCATAAAGTGTTAATTAACTCTCTATTCAACCAATTTTTGATCTTTAAAAAGTATTGGAAAGTAAAAATCACATAAAACAAGTCAAACTTCCAACCCTAAAAATTCCAAAAATTTAAAGAGTTCTTCTTTCATAAATGTCATTTTTTAGTGGTCACCTTTGGCTGTGTTTTTTGCTTAAAATTTCCTATATTTTAAGTAAAAAGAAGTATGCATTAATTTTTGTAGTGTCCCAGATTTTACCTCTACGCATTTTTTTACAATTTGAATGATTATGGTGTCATTCTATAACAGAAAATGTGAAAAAAATGCAAAAAATTGAAAAAGTGAATGCTATGATCGGGGGTGGTACAATAGGCCAAATACTACCAAAAACAAACATAAACTAATCAAGATAAATGCAATTTGAAATACTATAAATAAAAGAAGAAAAACATAAAAAAAGAGAAGTAAAGTTTTTCGTAGAACAAAAGTTGCTCAAAATGACACCTGAACAAGAGAAATATAAAAAAAATCGGAAAAAATTTGGGCAGTAGAGGGTTAAGTAAGAATGAAACCAGTCCAGACTCGATTATTCGAAGTTTGATTATCCGAAGATTATCCGACGAACGAAAAAAAAATCATTTTGTTTTCTTTTTCTTGTTTTAAACATCAAATTCGATTCCATTTTACTAAAATTGAATTGAATAGTTGATTGCCTATTAAATAATAAAATGCATTTTTTCATTTTTTTCATTTGGACCGCCATCTTGAATCAAAAAATTCAAATCACTTTAGCGTAGTTTAGGGGTCATACTTAAGATCGACAATCAAAAAATAGAGAACGACAATCGGAAGTGAAATTTTTCCGAAAATTTCGGATAACCGAGTCTGAACTGTAATAATAATTAGATGTTTCATTTTTTATTAAAATTTGAGATCCCCAAATTAAAATTGACTAACATGTAAAAACTTCAAACAATGTTTTCCGAATATATTCAAATTCAAATTCAAATTCGGTTTTATTGGTGAATAATCAGATACAATAAGTTCTTTTGAGGTACAAAACAGAGTTTTGGAGTTCCTTTCAGCTGTGTGTTACATCATAATCCATTTTGGAACAGTTATTGCTTGTAAATAAAGGTGTTGCCAAGAGTAAGAAAAACTAAGAAAAAAAAACTTACTAAACTTGCTAGGAAAAGGGGATAGAAATAGAGAAAGCTTAAAACTAGATCACAGTTTTTTATCCTTTATAGATGTGCTTAATCATTAATTCCCCGAGGGCTAGAAATTGCTCCGCCTTGTTACGGCAGCTCCGAAACCGCGTCATCATCTCCCCCGCGAGAGCAAAGAACTCCGGCAGGGTAAAGAGATCTTCCCCGGTCACTTCTTGCTGGGCCGCATTGCCGCTGCCGGCAGCGACCACGCTGGCAAACGATCGCCCCCAGCCAGGAGGGAACGCTGAGTTGTCCGCTGGAACCGTTCGCTGGCCAGCTGCAGGAACGGCTGCACTCGTACTTCGCTGAGGAGGGTGGGACGCTGCTGCTTTCTTCTTCCTCTTTTCCTGCTCCTCGAGGTAGGACTTGCGCGCGACGCATCCGCGGTAATTACCGGTATGGTTACCGCCGCAGTTCGCGCACTTTACGCGCGGCTTGGTTTGTTCTGCGTTTTCCCCCAAGTCCGCCTTTCGTGGCAGTGCGCACACCTCCGAGAGGTGTGACTCACCGCACTTCACGCAGCGGGGCTGGAGGTTGCAGTTCCGCGAGCCGTGGCCGAATTTCTGGCAACGGTGACATTGCGCTGCGTCCGTCGGATTTTTGGAGTAAAACCGCCAGTTTACCCAAAAACCGTCCAACGCCTTAGTCCGCCGCAGGTCTTGAATTTTGACGGTGCCGCGGTCGAAGTACAACAGGTACAGTGTGTGTGTACCTGTGACGGTTGTCTTCCGCGAGAGGACTTTTATGTCTCGCGGCGTTATTCCGACACCCGAGAGGTGCTCCTTGAGGACGGAGATCGGGCGGTCTTGATACCCCTGCAAGACGACCTTAACAGCTGTCTTCTGCGCGGGGTCGAATGTGTAGAACTTGAAGCTTTTACGCTTCAATTTCTCCACAACCAGGTCGAAGTTCTTTTGGTCAAACGTGAACACTTGCACTGACGATTTACCTATTTTGAGGCAGTACACGAGGCCTTCCAGCTGCTCGTCAACATCGTCCGCCAACGTGTCCAAAACGAAAATTGGTGGTGGTCGTCGTTCCTTTGGAGTAATTACTTTTTTTGGCGAAATCACTTTCTTCCGTGCACGACCATGGTCGTCGTCGTCGTCGGTAGTGCTACCGTCGGTGTTGTTGTAGCTGCTTTCCTCGTCACTCAGTCTCGCGAACTTGTTACTAGTGGGAATGTTGGCGGATGTTGAAGCGCCATCGGTCGACAGATTGCCGGAAGTAGCTGAACGGAGCCTTATAGGGCTGCGGCCCTGGACACGGTAATTAGGGTGTAATAACTTGGGGTCAAATCCTTTGGCGCACACACTCCCCGGCGCGATGGCGGACGACGCGGCGTTGGTTTGTTTACCTTTTTGCACACGGCCGGTAGACGAACTTCGCGGGTTTTTCGAGGCCGCACTCGAACTGCCACGGCCACGGCCGGCCCTTGGCATGCTGTTGGAGCAAACTCGCGGCGAATCACGGTAAATTACGGCGAAAAATTTCGAAAAAACGATGGAGCACTGAGCACTTGACTGCTGCTTGCACACGTGCGTACACGGAGGATGCCGAATATATTAATTGATGAAATTTGTTTAAAAAAGTAAGTATTTTGAATTATAACCATATGTTGAAACCCCCCCCCCCCCCGCTTCCCCACCCTAGAGATAACATGCAAAATTTAAGGACAAAATCTTTTACCATCTTTTTTAGCCTCAAACATCCATAGTCAGTTGGGAGCTTATGAGTTTAGTCTTGGCATTAACATATTTAAATTACCTCATTAATTAAACATTATTCATCTATGGAAAAATTAAAAACCTTTTTTTTCGAAGCAGGTGATTTTAGTTTTATTCTTTAAAAAAAAAAAATGTGACAAATGTCTCTATTTTCTGTATTATTTTCGAAATGTTCTGAAAAACAACTTTACTCTTATTTTTTTTTTTTACCTTTAGATGATGCTTAGTTTTCCAAATTAAATGCATTTCAAACACGTTTGAATTTGGTTACATAAAACTGGATAAAGAACTGATTAAAACTGCCTTTTTGAAAAATGGCACTTTCATTGTTCTGAAACAAGAAACCATTTTAACAAAACAAACACAAGAATAACATTAAAAAATTTAGAAATCTGTATTTTAGACAATTTTACATAAAAGTACAGAAATGACTTTGTTTGCGATTCAAAATGAGTGGAATTCGAATTCAATGTAAAAAATGTTGTCAGAAAATTTGAAAAAATTTGTACCCATTTTGTTCCACATTAATTTTTATTTTGTTATATTAATGTTGATCATGATTTATGCTGAGAATCCAACTTTTAGTCTCTTTTACCTTTGATACTTTTTATTGTTAGTTTTTTGACGAGCAAGAAAAATAATTAACAGAAAGTTGATTGAATATTTTGTTCTCATTAACAGTTCTTTTACATCAACTTGATGTTCTCGGTAAAATCCATCTGGTTCAAAACATATCTTTCTTGCCTTCAGTTTGATCTTAGTTTTTATGTGTTTTTTCACGACCTTTCTAGTGTTCAACCCAATATAGTTTGCATTATGTATTTTTTTAAACACTTTTCTACTCACCAAGAACTTCATCATTTTGATAGTTTTTAGTAGCACTTTTTTTCGCTTTAAATCACAAATGTAGCTTTACTTCACTGCAATTTCCACAAACTGCTTCCTGTGTAGTCCAGAAAAGAAAAAGAATAAATCCAAATTCAAGTTTCCAACAATCAATCCAAATATCCACACAAGTCCCAAGTCACTTTTTTCCCTTTAGAACAAGTCCAAACACTTCACACAATTCACAGTACCACTGGCTGCTGCTGCTTCATAAACTCTAGCTGGTAGCTGCGCTGCTTCCCGCTTCAGAACACCGAAATCAACTGTCTCACTGAAGCGCCACGAGCTTCCCTTTTATTAACTGTAAAATCAAAGCTGGCGGCGCTTTTCCAACCCAGCCAGTCGAAAAGATTTCCCCGAAGCTCCGGAGCATCCGAAGATGATCCTCGGAGATCTCGACTCTCCTGAGCTTTTTTTCTGCTCACACGTGCGATGAGAAGAGAGGATCAAAGCACGAAACAATTTGAGCGAGAGAGAGTGAGAGTTTCTCTCGCGCTTTTCTTCTTGTTTAGAACAAACCAACCAAGAGGAAGATCTCCGGCTGCTTACGATCTTGACAGTGCCTTGCTCGGCAATGCTGACGGTTGCAACTATGCACACGTGAAAGGTGATCATCACACCTGAGAGAGAACTCGCCCAAACCACCCGGCAAGGGGGTGGCAATACGCTAACCAGCAGACTCCAATCTCTTGAGAGCAGCCTCTCTCGCGCGAAGTAGAATCTTGCATGCAAGATGATGACGTCACGACGGCGTCAAGTCAGCACGAATTGCTTGAACTTGAACGAGTTGACGTTCGGATCGGGGCTTGGCTCAGCCCGGCGATCGTCGTGGTGGGTTATGTTTTTTTTCTTCCAACGTCGAAGGTGCGGAAGGCGCTCGGAGCATCAGTTGAAGATCAATCGATCAAGTGATTTAGGTATGTGATGAAGTGCGCTGGAAGGAATAGGAATAGGTTTAAGCGGAGTTTGCACGCAGGAACGGAACCGGAGTTTGTGGCATTGATTGCGTTTATTGGCTATGTTGAGCAGTAGCGCAGTGTGTCGTCACGATCTGAGGGGGATGAGTATGTGAAGGTTGGAAGTTATCTGATGGAGTTTTAAGTTACATGGATCTAAAAAATAAGGTCTTTGGCGATATAGAGTGTAAATGATGTTTAAATATCTTACAAGTTCGCGTAAACGTGAACAGAGTTTATGACATCGGGAACCTTACACAAATCCGTTTGTATGCATAATGCAATTTTGTGATTTTGCACCATATGAAATTATAGATATATTTTTCGTGGAAGTTGATGAAAATAATAATAAAATTCATTATAATACAAAAGACAATTCCAATCATGCTATTACAAAACACGGCTGGTGGAATCAATTTGTAGTTTGCAACTGACGATATCTCGGAAACTATTGGTTTGATTTTCAATTTAATTAAATGATACTTTTGTAAAATTCCGATCTTTTCAAGAATAGCAAGACATTAAAAACAAGCATAACTTTTGAAAATGTCAAAAATAGGTAATTTTCCTCATTTCATATTTTAGACAAAAGATAAAAAAATGAAACAGTGAACTCATTTTCATTGTTTATGACTCATCATGTAACTCAGAAAATAATTTTCCGATTTTCAAAGTCTCCGTGAAAATATTTTAGGAAATTTACTCAGCATTTCAACATTTTTTTTTTGCAATTCCGGTGTGGAGCAATTTACTTTTCCTGTCATCCTCAAGCGACGAAACGGCCTACTATTTTCTTCCTAAAACAGAATGGAAAAATTATACCTTTCAATATTGATCCTTGCACTGTAACTTGGATTTGGCTCGGACTTTTCTCTCGCACTTCTGACAACAAAATTTCCAAGAACTAGGCAACCATCAGTTGTTTATTTACATTTCCAGTCGCAGTTTCCACCAAACTGGACATTCGCACTTTAAAATTGCGATTGACAAGTGAGCAACATCGGCTCGCTTTGATCATTTTTTGAGAAAATTAAAATTTCCCAGGTCAGTTTGACAAGTCGCAATAGTGCGATCGATAGCAATAATTTAGTGCGAAGTCCAAGTTAGTGAGAATTGCGCAATACCAGTGCTGAAAACCCCGTATTGGGCTATAATTTTGGGGTAATTTCAAAGAAAGATTGAAATCTGGTAAATTTGGTACAGAAACCTTTTTTTGGAGGTCAAATACATGAGCAGTTTGATGGATATGTACATGAATCCATCAGTGTTAAATGACTTTTTTAAAAAAGAAAAATACTATGAAATAAAAAATTGAAAATTTAAATCTAAAAAAAAAACAATGTTGCTCTCGACGAAATATTTCGATGGACTCTGGAAAATGTCGAGAAAGTTCCCTACTTCCACTTTCATTCATATCAGACCTGCCGATTTTTGTATCTCAATGTTCTCGAAAAAATACACCGTTTAGTATGTTTAATTCTCCAAATTCTTCAAATTCTTCAAATTCTTCAAATTCTTCAAATTCTTCGATTTTCTTCAAATTCTTCAAATTCTTCAAATTCTTCAAATTCTTCAAATTCTTCAAATTCTTCAAATTCTTCAAATTCTTCAAATTCTTCAAATTCTTCAAATTCTTCAAATTCTTCAAATTCTTCAAATTCTTCAAATTCTTCAAATTCTTCAAATTCTTCAAATTCTTCAAATTCCTCAAATTCTTCAAATTCTTCAAATTCTTCAAATTCTTCAAATTCTTCAAATTCTTCAAATTCTTCAAATTCTTCAAATTCTTCAAATTCTTCAAATTCTTCAAATTACAAAAATTACAAAAATTCTTCAAATTACAAAAATTCTTCAAATTACAAAAATTCTTCAAATTCTTTAAATTCTTCAAATTACAAAAATTCTTCAAATTCTTCAAATTCTTCAAATTACAAAAATTCTGCTAATTCTACAAGCTCTAAACCCTCCAAAAATCTTAAAAATCTTAAAAATCTTAAAAATCTTAAAAATCTTAAAAATCTTAAAAATCTTAAAAATCTTAAAAATCTTAAAAATCTTAAAAATCTTAAAAATCTTAAAAATCTTAAAAATCTTAAAAATCTTAAAAATCTTAAAAATCTTGAAAATCTTAAAAATCTTAAAAATCTTAAAAATCTTAAAAATCTTAAAAATCTTAAAAATCTTAAAAATCTTAAAAATCTTAAAAATCTTAAAAATCTTAAAAATCTTAAAAATCTTAAAAATCTTAAAAATCTTAAAAATCTTAAAAATCTTAAAAATCTTAAAAATCTTAAAAATCTTAAAAATCTTAAAAATCTTAAAAAATCTTAAAAATCTTAAAAATCTTAAAAATCTTAAAAATCTTAAAAATCTTAAAAATCTTAAAAATCTTAAAAATCTTAAAAATCTTAAAAATCTTAAAAATCTTAAAATCTTAAAAATCTTAAAAATCTTAAAAATCTTAAAAATCTTAAAAATCTTAAAAATCTTAAAAATCTTAAAAATCTTAAAAATCTTAAAAATCTTAAAAATCTTAAAAATCTTAAAAATCTTAAAAATCTTAAAAATCTTAAAAATCTTAAAAATCTTAAAAATCTTAAAAATCTTAAAAATCTTAAAAATCTTAAAAATCTTAAAAATCTTAAAAATCTTAAAAATCTTAAAAAATCTTAAAAATCTTAAAAATCTTAAAAATCTTAAAAATCTTAAAAATCTTAAAAATCTTAAAAATCTTAAAAATCTTAAAAATCTTAAAAATCTTAAAAATCTTAAAATCTTAAAAATCTTAAAAATCTTAAAAATCTTAAAAATCTTAAAAATCTTAAAAATCTTAAAAATCTTAAAAATCTTAAAAATCTTAAAATCTTAAAAATCTTAAAAATCTTAAAAATCTTAAAAATCTTAAAAATCTTAAAAATCTTAAAAATCTTAAAAATCTTAAAAATCTTAAAAATCTTAAAAATTTTAAAAATCTTAAAAATCTTAAAAATCTTAAAAATCTTAAAAATCTTAAAAATCTTAAAAATCTTAAAAATCTTAAAAATCTTAAAAATCTTAAAAATCTTAAAAATCTTAAAAGTCTTAAAAATCTTAAAAATCTTAAAAATCTTAAAAATCTTAAAAATCTTAAAAATCTTAAAAATCTTAAAAATCTTAAAAATCTTAAAAATCTTAAAAATCTAAAAAATCTTAAAAATCTTAAAAATCTTAAAAATCTTAAAAATCTTAAATCTAAAACTAAAAAAAACTTTTATTCAAACCAAACGATTTGTGTATTTTTTGCGCCAATCCAAATTAAAAAAAAAATAATAAAGTATTTTTGCAAGAAGGGACCATCCATAAACCACTTGGACACTTTTTTGGGAATCTGTTCCCCCCCCCCCCTCGTGGACAATTGTCCATACAAAAAATACTTTCGCCAATTGATAGTAATTAACTATTCTGGGGTTAAATATAAGACGAGCACATGGAGTCCCTTAGGGGGATTGCTCCATAGGGCGGCACACGTATCTACCCGGAGATTTCTCATGCAAAGACAAACATTTCATACTCACGTGAACCACACTAATTTTCAACCAAAGACTAATATTTAGGATTTTAAATAAATAGGACAAACACAGCTTGATTGAGACCACATTTTTACTTTTTATGTAGATTTTAAGACTTTCAATAATTTTAAGAACTTTTAGGGGTAATAAATTAAGGGAAAGACGGGGGAATCCAATTTTAACGTGTATTTGGGGTACTAGTACTTGCATGCATGCATGCATCGTGGACAATCGCCATAACCCCCCCCCTCCCCCTTTAGGGTCCACGTGGTTTATGGATGGTCCCTAAGGCAACAACACATAAAAACCAAAGATAAATAAACATTGGTTTTTGATTCGTTTACACGGACAGAAATCCTTTTAGCAAATCCGTTAACACTATATTGTTGAATTCGATAACATGGAAATGTTTCCAAAATCGTCAACATTTTTCTCGATTTCACTGCATTTTTTTTTATAAATCAATAACATTGTTGTTCAAAATCGAGAAAAATGTTGACGATTTTGGAAACATTTCCATGTTATCGAATTAGACAATACAGTGTTACCGGATTTACAGGATTTCTATCCTTGTTTATCACGTAACTGCTTAGATTTCAATTTATATTTAAAAAATCTTGATTATTGGGTAAAGGATAAAAATAGGTGGTATTTGAGAGTCAGCTGTCACATTGGGAACATATTCTTTCTGAAATCGCGATTTTTTAATGGTGGAAAAACTGTATTGATCCTTGCTGAATTTCAGTGTAGTAAAGCTTGAGAAAATTGTAAACCACGTTTATTTTGATACAATCGAACAAATATCCAAAATCATCCGTCAACTATCTCCTGCAAGCTATTTCACCAGAACTCAACCTTCGTGGAGCCACTTCCAACGAAAACGCTCTCCGGTTTGTGCAGCTGGCCTATCGCTGCCTCAAATCTCCATCAGATGAAGCCGTTTGAGGGGGGTGGGTGACTATCAAAATAATTGTCAAACAGTAGCGCAATTAGCAGCGCAAATTATTTTCCCAACAAATTTCGTGTCCAAGCCAAACTGTGGGCAATCGGGGCAATAACTGCAGCTCGCCACCGCCAGTGAAAATGAGCTAAACTAACGAACTTAATGAGACCATCACTGTGGAAAATGAAGCCGAGTCGCACAATTGCACGCCGGAAGCCTTGAGCTGGAATTAGTGGAAAGGAAGTTGGGTGGTATCAATTTCATGAGAAGATAATCAACTTTGTGAGTAATCTTCTGCCTCCTTCGGTACCCAAAAGTTGAACCATTCTGAAAGTACTTATTCAAAAAGCCTTAAACTTCTGGTAAGTACCCTCTCGAAAAATTATCTTGCCGCCCAAATCAAAGAATCCCACGAGCGTCTCGTCTCGCAAAAGATTGTTAAATTACGAATAAATAACCACTTTATGGCTGCCGTGGTGGATCGTCAAGATAACGCATGTCGAATCGATTACCTCGGCGGTGGCGGTCCACGCTTAAAAGTAAACTAATCATCATCGTTAGTGCTTCTGACTGTTTTGATCACCGCCCGCAGGTCTCATTACCTCAACCTTTTATTACCTATATTAGTGTTGCTGTTCTGAGCCCGCGGCCACTGACACTGGCTGCTGCAAGTCCAGAGTGGCATCTTCCTCGACCTTGGCAGGTCAATAATTGGGAACGAGAAGTAGTAAAAAGTTAAACTCGTGTGCCAATCTTCAGAAGTTCCGTGTTGCGTCCACTGAGACGAACCAGATCACCTTACGCTGAGGATGATCTTTGAGCAGAAGTGTAAAGCAATTTGTAATAAATACAAGAATGTTAAATTCAACTTCAAAAATGTACTTGCTATTGGTTGTAGAACCTTTCAATTGAAACACATGATTTTAAAATTATTTGAATATTTAAAAAAATCATCAATCTTTTATTTAATGTCACATAAAATCGGATTCAACTGTTAAAACAATTTGATGGTTTAAATCTGAGGAAAAATTTCAATTTGAGTCTCAAGATTCCCGGGAAATATAACAACTTATAAATATTCCTATTAAAAAAGTATAACGATAATAAGATAACTTAATTCATATATAATAATCTGCTCCCATTTTTATACTTTCAGCAAATTTTCAATCCTGGAATCAAATTTGAAAGTATGACAATAACTTTTATTTATATCACATTTTCCCAAAATTCGTAACCAGTATAAAAATTGAGCTATCAAATAATGAGAAGTTGCAGCCCAGAAAAAGTTATTTTCAATGCAATGAATCCATTTCATTGTTTGTTGAAAAAAATCGAAATTTCATACAAAACAAAATTTGACCAATTTTTTTATGTAAAATTGAATTTGCAATAAAAAAATACTTCACAGATTTTTTGAGAAAGGGCTCCGTTTTCAAGATAAAGCCACCGAAAGTTTGATTTTAGCGAAATATTCGCAGTTTTTCGATTTTTAAAAATAGTGACCATGAGCGATCATTTCTAAAAATATTTTTTTTCAAGAATTCAGAAAATTTGCTATAAAATTGTCTAAGAAACATTGAAAAATTTTTGAATCAAGGCTAACATTTGAAAAGGACGTAATATTGAATGTTTGGCAATTTTGAAAAGTTAGTCTTGATTGCAAAGTTTTGTAAATATTATTTTCGAATAGATCGGAACGTTTTACAAATGTTTCATGTTTAAACATTGAAAATCGGACCATTAGTTGCTGAGATATCGACATTAGAAAATTGTGGGTATTTTGGGTAATACTTAGAAAACTTCAATTTTCCTATTTCTTTTAGTTTAAGCCGCTGTATCTCAGCAACCCTAGGTCAAATTTTCAATGTCTTTTAGACAATTTTATAGCAAATTTTCTGAATTTTTGAAAAAAAATATTTTCAGAAATGGTCACTCATGGTCACTTTTTTAAAAATCGAAAAACTGCGAATATTTCGCTAAAATCAAACTTTCTGGTCGAATTTTGTTTTAAATGAAATTTGGATTTCTTTTTCAAAAATCACTATTTTTTCAAAAAATCATAACTTGTCGGCAGATTTTTTGACCATATTTCTCTATGGCTCAAAAGTTGCGGATTTTTGTCCCCTAAAACATATCAAAAAACCTCGAAAATAAAAAAAATACGTATTTTGGGAAATTTAGTTTTTGTAAAAAAAAAGTTAATAAAAAAATCGGGTTTTTTTTTCGTGTACCTATTTTTTTCTCAAAAGTCCTCAACAATACCTACAACTTTGCCCAAGACACCAACGAAGTTGACTTTATAGCTGTCGGCCACCATTGCTAGTACCAACCACTAGTGTCTTCCTTTTTATCTACAAGGACTTCGCCGTCCTGGGCTCCTAAGTGTATGAAAGTATGGCACGGAGCGACGGCGCCGAATACCCATATTTACACAAAGACACCAAATTGATCAGAAAATTCTTTCAAAAGTAACAGATTTTCGAATATTTACTTACCATTTTTGTATGGACAGCTGCTAAAATTGTATGGAGACTTGTATGGGTGAACCAATAACACAAAATAGCTTCTTTGGCCATAAGGAAGGCCCCCACAAAGTTTGAGCCAAATCAAAAAATACAAATAATTTTTGTTTGTTTGAAAACTATTTTTAAGGTTAGATTAAAGCTTAAAAAGTTTACAAAATAAAAAATAGTATCTGTAAATTAATAATAATCTCAATCAATCGAAAGGATACAAATCCTCACAAATATGTTTTTCAAACATTGTACTTAAATTTAATTTAACTTTATATGGTCTGTTTAAAAAAAACTCAAACTGAAAAAATCGAAAAAAACTATTTCATTCTTAAGAGGTTACATACATGTAAATCGTCAAAAATGTCCGAGGTTGGTATGAGCACACACTTAAACTATTTTTAAATCTTTTTGCAGGGCATTAAAATCTATATTTTCATCTATTAACGAAATAAATATGAAGACATTTGGATATACCTTTGCCGAGATATAACTATTTTGACGTAGACTTACTATTGCGTCATCCGTCAATCGCTTATATCTTCCTTCCCTCAAATCGAATCGGCACGATTTTGGTTCCATTCGATTCGAAAATTATTCAGCAATTTGCTATTAAATTTTCAATGTTGGCAAAATAGTTTTACTATTGTAACAACTCAATGTTTTAAAATGTTTTCAAAATGCAGAGATTTTGCAAGCAAAATGAACGCTTCCCACTCACGGACGGGAATGTCAAGTACCTATTTTGAGGGGAAAATCACACAAGCAGCGCGACCGGTACCGGTCGCGAAAAAGGAGGGGAAGTAGCGGGCCGAAATCATATATAAGAAACTGCGCCTCTCGTCGTCACCGTCAGCAAGTTGCCTCTCGATGGCCGGACCGTTTGGATCTTTCGTGGTAGGGGGTGAGGATTTTCCAACTCTTCGGAGTTGCCTCACTCCCCGTCCCTCGTCCCACCCGTAATGAGTCGGTGAAATGCCTTTCAGGAACTAGTGTTGGTCTTCGGGGGTGACGGATTGCAAAGCTTTCTGAGGCTGCTCCCCCCAACCCCTCTCTCTCCCCCACATTATGCTACCAAACTTTCATTCGGTTCGCGAAAAAATCGTTTTTCGTTCTTCTCTCCTCCATTCGATGTTTCCATTGTTTAAATAAGGCTTTCTAGTCAAAGATTTACCAACACATTCAAAATTGGTTACATGGCAGTTGCGGTCCGATTGAGTTGACTGGAGTGTGTAAGTTCTGTCTTGTTGGGGGGTCCATCTCTCATTTACGATCTAATTCCGTTAATGTATTTCAAGTATCTAGCTAATTCTTCAAAATTAAGATTTGGAAAACTCTATGTCCACATCTCAAAACTTTACGTAGTCTACGCCATTCCGGTTATGTCTGTGACATAACTACTTTGACTTTTAAGTTAGCAGTTTCAAAAAACGGGTGCCACGATATCTCAACACTGCTTTGACCAAACCGGCTCAAAATTTTGGTGAAGGCTCGTTGAACCGGTCCTGTGTACAGATAAAAATATTTTTATGTTTTTCATATAAAAAATCGTCAGTTTTTGATTTTTGTATTTTTTAAAAAAGCAAAATTTCAAAATCGGGCTTCGTCATGCACACGGAATATGTCTTGAGAGTCTTCACCCCAAATTTCAGCCAATTTGGTCCATCCCATCTCGAGATATCGTGGCACCCGTAAATCAACTCGGTGTTTAGAGAAAAAGTCACGAAATATCTTCATGAAACTTTCAGGAGTGATTGAAAATCATCTTTTTAGTGAATTAAGTGAATTTTCTGTAATATGAAATTTTGTGATTTTCTACATGTATGTAACTCCTAAAAAGATTCCAACGGCTCATGATCGAAACCATAAAAAAACTTAAGAAACTCTTTGCACTTGAATTCTCTTAAAAAAAGTTCAGCTCATTTAAAAAAAAGAGATGCAGTAAAGCTTATTTTGTGAAACAGCAAAAATATTTAAGAATTTCTTATGTTCTTAACACTATGAAAATTCACAAAAATCAAGTAATATTTTTTTCTAACACCTTTAAAGATGCTGTTGAAAGAAATTCACAAATTTCACAAGTAATCAAAAAAAATTGTATGTATTGAAGTTTCAAAAAAGGGACAGATAAGTATTAAGGGTTTTTGCAAAAAACATTGAATTTCCACTTTATAAATAATCCAATGGCTTTTTTTAGGTCAATATATAACCCTGATACAAAATTTTGCCAAATTAGTGCAGATTTGCAGATTTTGTAGAACAAAATGGCCAATTTTCAGATAAAACTAGTGATTTTAATCGGAATTAAAAAATTATGATTCTATTCTACAAAATCGCCAGATCTGTACCAATTTAGCTAAAAGTTTCAGGGCCATATTTTGACCCTAATAGATACCTGCTTTCATTTTAAAGTAAAAACTAATTGGACTAATTGGAAAACTGGAAATTGGCAACTCCAGAAAACCGGCTTCAGATTATAATCCACAGCTTGCTGTCCAATTATTCCATCGGTGTAATTACCTCTGCAAGAGGCCACACTAAGATCCAATTCCAGATCCTGCTGCTCAACCCAGCTTGCACCACATCCGGGAGACCCTCTCCATAAACTTCACCATCGTCGTAAAGCTCATTAGGAGTTTCGAAGCCTAGCAAACGTTCGGCTCGTCTTCATTGTCAAGTAGCTCAGCCTCCGCTCTTCTAGATACAGAACATAAATAAGGAGGACCAATCTGTTCCACAGGGCGCGCGCGCGCGCTCAAACTTGCGGTGGCATTTAGCAAAATCGAGAAACGTGACTTAGTTCTGAGCTGCCTCCGGTACCAGCACCACCACCAACCAACCAGGTGGTAATCCCAACAGTTTATTTTGTGTACATTTGGTATTGGCCACGGTCGACTGAGCCTCAAGAATCGTTCTTGGCGTTGCCAGAATCGTCGGATTTTGGGGTTCGTCGCGCGTGAATCGTTGGAATTCTCGGCGGAATTTCAAGGCAATGAAGATGCTCACGCGAGTAACAACCTGACTCTGGTGGGTCCCCACCGTCAAATTAACAGCCGTTGTGACGAATTGGGCCGGCACGTTTCGTGGGTCTTGTTGCAAAATGGAACTCAGATCGCTAACGCGCAGACATAGAAATAAAAAAAATGTGCAGATAAGTATCACGTTACAAATTACTAAATGAGCTAATTTATAAAAGAGCAACTTCACATGACACTTTTGGCACGGCGTGGCTGGCTCAGAGGGGTCGTAACACTCGAAGGCGTTGAGCAGAAAATATGTTCAACCATCAGCGGGTTTCGCACGGATTAAGACACACTCGGGGCCTTAGGAGCCCAGCTGGTAGCAAACAGATCTGCCTCAGATATGTTCAAGACGGCGGCAACAAGTGCACAATCCGGCAAACGGGGAGTGCTTTTGCCGCAATTCGTACCTAAAAGGGAGGGAATCTCGTGGAATCGATACGATCTCTCGACAGAAACCCGGTGAACCGTGCACATTCCGGTGTGTCATACCCGCAAAGTCGTCTGTCATCATATTTCGGGCTGTCAACGGGTTGTCGACGGTAGAACCGTTTAAAATTATCATTTAATAATGGGTTCTAGCGAAAATGGCGCTGGTGACATTCAAAGTTCAGCCATTCTTTTCGGGCTTTGGCTTTGGCGAATGCAAATCTGGAAAGGTATGCAAACGCTTTCGTCGGTGTCGCTCGAAGAGGGTAATTACAATAGGACATTTATATTGAGGTGAGATAACCATCTCTTGATGCTGATTCGGAGGAAGATTTGAATGACAAGTGAAAGGAAATTGTTTTCGGATTATGACGTTCTCACAGTCAAAACAGGACTTGGATGAAACCCAACATTGTTTTCAAACTAAAAACTAAAAACTAAAAACTAAAAACTAAAAACTAAAAACTAAAAACTAAAAACTAAAAACTAAAAACTAAAAACTAAAAACTAAAAACTAAAAACTAAAAACTAAAAACTAAAAACTAAAAACTAAAAACTAAAAACTAAAAACTAAAAACTAAAAACTAAAAACTAAAAACTAAAAACTAAAAACTAAAAACTAAAAACTAAAAACTAAAAACTAAAAACTAAAAACTAAAAACTAAAAACTAAAAACTAAAAACTAAAAACTAAAAACTAAAAACTAAAAACTAAAAACTAAAAACTAAAAACTAAAAACTAAAAACTAAAAACTAAAAACTAAAAACTAAAAACTAAAAACTAAAAACTAAAAACTAAAAACTAAAAACTAAAAACTAAAAACTAAAAACTAAAAACTAAAAACTAAAAACTAAAAACTAAAAACTAAAAACTAAAAACTAAAAACTAAAAACTAAAAACTAAAAACTAAAAAACTAAAAACTAAAAACTAAAAACTAAAAACTAAAAACTAAAAACTAAAAACTAAAAACTAAAAACTAAAAACTAAAAACTAAAAAACTAAAAACTAAAAACTAAAAACTAAAAACTAAAAACTAAAAACTAAAAACTAAAAACTAAAAACTAAAAACTAAAAACTAAAAACTAAAAACTAAAAACTAAAAACTAAAAACTAAAAACTAAAAACTAAAAACTAAAAACTAAAAACTAAAAACTAAAAACTAAAAACTAAAAACTAAAAACTAAAAACTAAAAAACTAAAAAACTAAAAACTAAAAACTAAAAACTAAAAACTAAAAACTAAAAACTAAAAACTAAAAACTAAAAACTAAAAACTAAAAACTAAAAACTAAAAACTAAAAACTAAAAACTAAAAACTAAAAACTAAAAACTAAAAACTAAAAACTAAAAACTAAAAACTAAAAACTAAAAACTAAAAACTAAAAACTAAAAAACTAAAAACTAAAAACTAAAAACTAAAAAACTAAAAACTAAAAACTAAAAACTAAAAACTAAAAACTAAAAACTAAAAACTAAAAACTAAAAACTAAAAACTAAAAACTAAAAACTAAAAACTAAAAACTAAAAACTAAAAACTAAAAACTAAAAACTAAAAACTAAAAAACTAAAAACTAAAAACTAAAAACTAAAAACTAAAAACTAAAAACTAAAAACTAAAAACTAAAAACTAAAAACTAAAAACTAAAAACTAAAAACTAAAAACTAAAAACTAAAAACTAAAAACTTAAAACTAAAAACTAAAAACTAAAAACACAAAAATTCTGGATTTAAACTAAATTTTATATAATGTCCCTTCAATCATTTTTCTACTTTTGACTTAATGTCCTTTCCTCTTTTTATCCTCGATCTTCATAAAGTGAGAGTGTTAGAGTGTTTAAGTGAGAGTTCATATTTTTTTTTTGTAAATCTAAGATCTAGTATGATCTCTGGAATTTCACAAAAAAAAACGATTTAAACTTTTGAAATTTTTTATTTGTGGGTTATTTTGTCCATCGATTCCTAATGTCCAAAACAGCATGATTCAAAAAAAAAGTTTTTCGATCGGGCTCAACTTTTTTCGGGGGTTCCTTGGCCAAAATAATTAGACCCGTATTGTTTTGTTTGGCCATTAGGGTGACACACGCCGTGTTACGGTGGTTCAAAAAATGGCAATTTTCGTCATTAAAAAAAACACTTTTTTCAAAATATCATATCTCCGTGCCATTTCATGGGATTTTAGGTCACCCTAACGGCAAAAAAACAGGTCTAATTATTTTGGCCAAGGAACCCCAGAAAAAATTTGAGCCCGATCGGAGAACTTTTTTTTCGAATCATACTGTTTTCATGGGGAATTGCTGTATACAAGTTTTCATAAAAATTCAGAAGCCATCCATTGAAATGCTCTATTGAACACTGTATCTCGAAAAAGTATAAATATAAATATAAATATTATAAATTTTCTAATCCATGTCTTTGGCAAAAAATTTGGTTAAGATTAGAGAGCGTTCTTTTATTACGTAATGCAATATGTTAGATTTTTTTGCGTACAAATTTTAAAAATAAATAAAAATTGAATCCCCCCAACTGCGTTAGGTGATAAAAAAACTAATTTAATCCACCTATGTGATTGGAGCCTTCCTCACTTATTACCAACAATGGCTGATATGATGGCATTGTACAAAAATTTAATCTATTTTTTAGATCCGGAATAAAAATGTACATAAATATCATTTCAGTGGCCATACCTACCTAGGTCTTTTGATAACCTAACCAACGATGGGTCGGCTGATGGATCCGGACATAGTTTACATACGGATATATGTGAAAACAGATTTTTATACATAACTTTTGAACTACTTATCGAAACTTCAGTCTGTATAAAACTCGATCTATCGGACCCTAAACCAAGTCGAATGCAACAGGTTTGGGTCAAATCGGTTCAGCCAGTGCCGAGAAACATGAGCTAGTTTGTTGGTCACATACATACATACGCACACACATACACACAGACTTTTGTTCAGTTTTCGATTCTGAGTCGATATGTATAAATGTAGGGTCTATGACATTTTCATACAAAGTTCATTTTTAGAGCATAATCTTACCTCAGTGAGGAAGGCAAAAACTCCCTTAGGACAAATGAGAAAAAGTTACACTCTTTAAAAAAGAATCAATATTTTAACAAAACTTTTGATCACCAAAACTCTGATTTTTTTTGTGTTTTAGTGGACAAAAAGTGTAAATTTTTGAACAAATAAGGTGAATGACGCTTTATATTGACCAAGTTATGATTTTGGTAAATATTGTAGTACCTATTTTACTGAAAAGGTTTTCGCTCAAAACAGTTTTTCTTTAAACTGTCCACTTTCATTTCTGATGCTCAAATAGTTAAAAACAATAAAACATATCATCGAATGTACTGTTAAATTATGTAACCTCTTTAATTTCCCTTTCTAATCAAATAATCGAAACTGCAAAAGCCGCCCACAGCTCCAGCCACTTGTGTAACTTCGTTTGTCGTCAGCCATCGACAGACTGACTGAAGAGCCGCATTCTGCACATTCCTGCAAACTCATCACAATAGAGCGAAGGGCTCTACCAGCGTATCTAAAAGACTAATCACGCAAACTTGGTGCTGAATCTACCGCTGTCATCAACCGCAATCGTGAACGATCAATCGGCGGGCAATCATTTTATCTTGACTTTTAGTTGAGATATTCTATGAGGGTTTTTGATTTTGGCCATGGGGAGGTTTGTCTATACTGAGAAAATTCAAAAATTAATCATACTCTATACAGATATTCGATGTCTTCCCCTACTTTCATTCATTGCTATCACCCGTCAGTGACATAGTCTTCACTTTACATTACCACACGAGAATCGTCTGATTTGATTGACCACCTCGCGTTTACCTCCCACTAAGACAGCAACTAACATTCCACAGCTGTTACAAAACTTACAACTCTTCGAACATCACCATACCGCCCACTCAAAAACATGATGGTGCAACTGAAAATTGCAACCCGTCCGAAAAAAATGTTTGACCCATTCCATCATAAGAAGCTGGATCGAACCGAAAAAAGACTGCAACGGCCACTAGCGACGAACCTGGGAAGAAATGGCTCATTAGTCGCTTGTGCTAGCGCACGGGGCAGTTCACAACGGTTAATCGACATTTTCGGTTCAACCATAACCGCGAAAGGGGCAAATCGCGAAAACAACTGATGAGATCGATTAATTTCGCTCGGGTTCACTCATAAGTCGACGCGCGGGTGTCAATTATGCAACTCTGTGCTGCTATAGTAGTGCATTAGAGCGCAAACCATTTGGAAATGTGGTCCGTTGCAAAATGGGTACAATTCTTTAGGTCATCTGCTAGGAAGGTAGATCGCAGAGATTTAGGTTAGACCTGACGAAGGCGACGATGATGATGATCTTTTCGGCCCCCTCTAGCTGAACTATAACTTTTTATGTGCTGCCACTGTCTGAGGTGTTGTGGGCGGAGAAATTGACCTCTGGCAAACCTTTTATGGGCGAAAAATAAGAAACTTTAAATGCTACTTTGAAACAGTAGCGCATAGAGCACAATTTATTGCTGGAAAAGACGTTCGTGGCAATCATCCTCCATAATTGAATAGTTTTTATGTTTTTTTTTGTCTTGTGATGCAAGAAACTATCAGGATGAAGGGGTCTGTGTGACTTATGGGTCGCAAACATGCCAGTCAGGATTGAAAAATTTGTTCGGGATTTTTTAACTTCTTTTTTCGACACTGTAATAAACCATTGCTTATGTGAGTGGACATATTAATTACTGTTGGCGATGGGAAGATATGGGGTAAAATGAGTCTAATTTAAAAAAAACATTTGTGATTTATAGTTCAATAAGGGATTTTTTTTGATAATTCGAAGGCATTTTTGTAACTTTTTTTGGGTCTCGTGGCGCAGGGGTAGCGGCTTCGGCTGCCGATCCCGATGATGCTATGAGACGCGGGTTCGATTCCCGCCTTATCCACTGAGCTTCTATCGGATGGTGAAGTAAAACGTCGGTCCCGGTTTCTCCTGTCTCGTCAGAGGCGCTGGAGCAGAAATCCCACGTTAGAGGAAGGCCATGCCCCGGGGGGCGTAGTGCCAATAGTTTCGTTTTTTTGTAACTTTTTACACACGAATTGGATTTAATTTGAGTTTTTGACTGCTATTCCTTTGCTAACGGGACAACTAAAAAAGCTGATTCAAGAAAAAGCTCCACTTCAATTAATTGCTTCATCGACCTTTTTGCCTTCCCCACTGAGGTAAGGCTATAATCCTGCTCTAAAAATGAACTTCGTATAAAAACGTCGTAGACCCACCTTCATGTATACATATCGACTCAGAATCGAAAACTGAACAAATGTCTGTGTGTATGTGTGTGTGTATGTGTGTGTGTATGTGTGTGTGTATGTGTGTGTTTTTTTTTTTTTTTTTACAAGGTCGGAATCTGCTATCAGACACCTGAGAATTCATTTCTCAGGTAGTGTGGGGTTGGGAAAACAAAAGAGTTTTCCCGACCCACTAAACCAGTCCTTGAACGCCGTGCCCTTTTCCCCCGGGACCACCTTTCGGTATAACTTCGGGGGGAGGCGTTGCATTTTCTGCACTAGTCTACTTACAGGATCCATGCCGGGTGCTAGAACCATTTCCTGTTCTACATACATATGAGTCCATGCGAGGGTTTAACCGCGCCCAAGAATCGCGTTGCTTTTGATCGGTTAGTCATATGCAGCCCTCTCCTTGGACCATCGAGACGTGTACCGATTTGGTAGAGCCAACCGTCATAACGTGCTCTCCTTCACAGCCACACTCGTGGGTTCTCAACTCCTGTGACCATCGAGACGTGTACCGATTTGGTAGAGCCGACCATCATAACGTGCTCTCCTTCACAGCCACACTCGTGGGTTTTCGACTAGGCTCCTAGTCGTTCCTCCTCTGGTCGTCTCTCCATTTCCGCTGGAGAGCCGAAGTGATCTGCGTCACCGCTCCGACGACCGCATTCCACTTGGCGATGTCACTGCACATTCTTCGCACCACATTATCCGGGCTGGTGTCTGCTCCGATAATGGCCAGCATTTCGCTTCGCGCTGCCTCGAAGCGAGGGCAGCTGAACACCACGTGCTCCGGTGTTTCCTCGCAATCGACGCAGTCCGGACAGAGAGGGGACTCTGCATGTCCGAACCTGTGCAGGTACTTCCTGAAGCAGCCATGGCCCGACAGGAACTGTGTGAGGTGGAAGGTGACCTCTCCATGCCTTCTGCTCACCCACGTGGATACGGACGGGATAAGCCGATGCGTCCATCGGCCTTTCTCCGTGGTGTCCCACTCACGTTGCCACCTTGCCAGCGATTCGGCTTTCGCAGCTTCCCGGATACCTCTCGTGCCTCTCCGGGTGTAGCGCACGGTGTCCTCCTCCAGTGTGATGCCGATGGGGATCATTCCGGCTATGACGCCAACTGCTTCCGACGAAATGGTCCTGTACGCGCTTGCAACCCGCATGGCCATCAGTCTCTGCGTTCTGTCGAGCAGCGCTCGATTTCGCTTCGTCCCCAGCGCCGTCCACCATACCGGTCCGCCGTACCTAAGTATGGACGTCGCGACACTTGCCAAGAGGCGGCGCCTACTGCTCCTGGGTCCAGCGTTGTTCGGCATCATCCTCGACAGTGCCATGATCGCCTTAGCCGCCTTCTCGCAGGCGTAATCGACGTGGCTGTTGAAGTTCAGCCGGTCATCCACCATCACCCCGAGGTACTTGAGCGCTCTCTTCGAGTGCACGACGTGTTCTCCAACGTGTATCTGGGCCTGCTGCACCTTTTTGTGGTTACTAACCAGTATCATCTCGGTCTTGTGGTGAGCGATCCGCAGCTTCACCTCGAGCATCCAGTTCTCGATCATTGCGATTGCCTCCATAGCCAGCACTTCGACCTCCTCGACATTTTCGCCGGTTACCGTCAGCACTATGTCGTCTGCAAAGCCAACAATCTCTACGCCGTTGGGTAGCCCCAGTGTCAACACTCCGTCATACATTCCGTTCCACAGTGCTGAACCCAGAATGGATCCCTGCGGAACTCCCGCGGTAACAACAACGGTTTTTTGTCCATCGGCAGTGTCGTAGACCAGCACGCGGTTCTCGAAGTAGCTCTTCAAGATCATGCACAAATAGTCAGGCACCTTCATTTTGTGCAGCGCTGCTGCTATGGCCGCCCAGCTCGCACTGTTGAACGCGTTCTTGACGTCAATCGTGACTATTGCGCAGCAACGGTTCCCCCTGCGTTTTTTCCTCCGCGCTTCGTCGGCTTTCTCGACCACTTTCCGGATGGCGTCCACCGTGGATCTCTCTTTACGGAAGCCGAACTGCCTCGCTGCTAAGCCATGCTCGCTCTCCGTGTACTTGGTCAGCCGGTTAAGGATGATCCGTTCCAGAAGCTTTCCGAGGGTGTCCAGCAAACATATAGGCCTATACGATGATGGGTCCCCCGGTGGTTTGCCTGGCTTCGGCAGCAACACGAGCTTTTGAACCTTCCACGGGTCGGGGAAGTGTCCTTCGTCCAGGCATTTCTGCAGGACTGTTCGAAACCTGTCCGGGAATGCTTGAACCGCCGATTTCAGGGCGAAATTCGGGATTCCATCCGGGCCGGGAGCTTTCTTCACCTTCAATCTCTTCGCTACTGCCACAAGTTCTTCGTTGGTGATCAGATGACCTTCGGCGTTGCTACCCCCTTCGTCGTTGTACGGTGTAGGAGGCCATGTCGTTGGGTCATGTCTTGGGAAGAGCCCTTCCACAATGACCTTCAGCTTGTCGGGACACGTTTCAGCCACCATCGATGGGCCTCTGATCTTCGCCATCGCGACACGATATGCGCTCCCCCAAGGGTTTACATCAGCGTCTTGGCATAACTCCTTGAAGCAGTTTGTCTTGCTGCATTTGATCGCTTTCTTGAGCGCGGCCTTTGCAGACCGGTACTCCTCTCTGCGCTCCTCTCTAGTTGCTTCGGATCTTGCTCTCTGGACTCGTCTTCTGGCGCTGAGGCAACTTGCCCGAAGGGTACCGAGTTCTTCATTCCACCAGTAAGCTGGACGACGACAGTTCCTTGGCTCCAGTCTCCGCGGCATGGTTGTGTCGCATGCTGTCACCAGTTGTGCTGTTAGCACGTCGGCACTCAAGTCTTGGGGACCATCACACCAATGGAGCGCTTCCACGAAGAGACCCTCGTCGAAGTACTGCAGCTTCCATTTCCTTCCGTAGGACCGGCTGCTCCTATCTGGTACAGGGGCTCGTCTCCCGATGCTGTACCGGATCGCTTGGTGATCGCTATGGGTATAGTCCTCACTCACCCTCCAGTTCATGTCGGCCGCCAGTCGCGGGCTACAGAACGTAACGTCGATAATGGACTCACGACCGTCTTTGCGGAAGGTACTGCTGGTTCCGCGATTCGCCAGCCTAACGTCTAGCTTTGCCAGAGCTTCCATTAGGCTATGCCCCCTAGCATTGGTGCATCTGCTACCCCACTCGACCGCCCACGCGTTGAAGTCACCTCCGATAACGATCGGGCTTCGTCCGATCAGTTCGTCGGTCAGACAATCCAGCATCTGCTGAAACTGCTCCAAGGTCCATCTTGGGGGAGCATAGCAGCTACAGAAGAAGGTTCCGTTTACTTTGGCGATCACGAATCCTTCAAACGCCCTCGAGACCACCTCCTGTATGGGGTACCGCCCCATCACGTGTATCGCCGCCATTCTTGCTGTATCCGCGGCCCAGTTTCCGTTGTCGTGTGGAACTCGGTACGGTTCTGCAATAATTGCTACGTCACACCCCGTCTCCGCGGTTGACTGCCACAGCAGTTGCTGTGCAGTGTCGCAGTGATTGAGGTTCACCTGGGACACCTCCATTACTTTTTGCCCGAGGCCAGCTTCCTGTACACCGGGCAATTAAAGCCACCCGTCGCATAGCTATTGCCATCGCCTTCTTTACAGAGCACGCACTTCGGCTTATTTTTGCAGTCTCTTGCCATGTGGCCTTCTCTACCACATCTTCTGCAACTGTTGGTTTGATCGGGACCGTCGCAATTTCTCGCCTGGTGACCGAAACCCATACAGCGGAAACACCTCGTCATCTGCTGGGTCACTCGAGGAACAGGCCTCAGTGGGCACACCGACCACCCTACTTTGACCTTGCCGACTTCCAGCAGCTTAGACGCCGAAGGCGTCGATAGTCGGATCGACGCAATTTGCGTGCCGCCGTAGGCTTTCCTCAACCGGATTGCCATCGGTGTCGTACGGTCATCCAGAAGAACGATCAGCGCATCTTCCAGCTCTTCCTCCGTCGTGATCTCGTCCAGGTTCCTGCACTCAATCGTTGTCTCCGGCGATAGCGCCCTTACCTTCGACTCGTAGCCTACGGCTTTCTCGACGAGGGACTTAAAAGCTGAGCTCTTGACCGCGGGATCATTCTTCAGCTCAAAAAGCATCGCTCCGGTCTGTGTGCGCCTGGTTTTAACCACGTTCTCGCCAAGCTCCTTGAGTTCCGGATCGGTTCGTACTTTCCGGAGGAGGTCTGCGTACGAAACACCTTCCTTCACCTCGACCACCAAAGCCTCGCCTTTGTTACGCTCCCTGCGAAACTTGGGTTTTTGGGTGTCCTCGTTCTGCTTCCCTTTTTTCTTCCGCTTCTTTTTCTTGACCTTCTCCCATTCCTCCTCCTTCCCTGGGTCTGGTTCTGGCTCCTTCGCTGGGTCCGGACTGTCTCCATTCCCCTGCTTCTGCTTCTTTGCGTCCTCCTCCTCTCCAGGCGTTTCCCTGTCCCTTTTTGTGCTTGGGCCGGGCGGCGTTTTCGGTTCTTTCTCCCGTAGCGCTTCCTCCTCCAGTTTTGCGTTCAGCGTTTCTTCTGCTCTTTCAGCTCTGAGCTTCAGTGAATTCCGCGTCACCACCAGCGAGCTATTTTCGCGCTCTGCGGCATTCATGGCTGCCTTGACTCCATTCACCATCTGCTTGATTCTGGTGTGGACGTTGTTTTTGTCCTTGATGAAATCAAAGAGTTCGTTGACCCTCCTTCTGACCTCCTGCAACGCGGTCCTTCCGAGCAGGACTCCGTCCTGAGGGGTACTGCCGGTGAAGTTCAACAAGGATGACTTGGGAGTCTCCTCTCCAATTACTCCTATCTGCTGACTCGAAGCAGCCGCCTGGTTCAACACTGGGGATCTCAACACCTTCCCGCTTCCACGGAACGCGCTCGCCACTCCGCCTGCTGTGTCGCCGCCGTTTGACTCGCCTCCTGCCATTTCGACGTTTGCGTCCTCTTCTACCTCCGTGTTTTCCGATGCTTGGGGCGCATCGGGACCCTTTTGTTGGTTTGTTTCACTTGTCTTCATTTTGAATCCCACGAGTCGCTAGGGAAATACGGTCCGCTGCGCCAGTGCCCTGCCGTGCCGCAGTAAGGGCAAATTACGTGTGGGGTGCGCCCCTGTGCCCCACAGGCTCCGTTATCGACTGGGAATTTGTTGAACCCCCCCAGCCATGCATCCCTCGACACGGGTCGCGTCACATCTTGGATTCGGGGTTTGGTGAGGTTTTGGGCTAAAACACTTATAGCGGCGTTCGATCGCTTGACAGAGGTGTTTACGGACCCATGTGGTTTTTTTCGAAGAAATTAAACAGAGCCCTTGTTCAATTCCGCCACGTCCTAGACATCCTCCCGCTGCTGGTCCGGGGGCGATGCCATGAATGTATGCAATCGCCGACAGCTATCCGCCAACTGCAACCCGCCCGGTAGCTGGCAGCTAAGCTCCGCAGGGACCCTCACCTGTCCCCACGGTTCACGGGATGTGTGTGTGTATGTGTGTGTGTATGTATGTATGTGACCAACAAACTAGCTCATGTTTCTCGGCACTGGCTGAACCGATTTGACCCGAACTTGTTGCATTCGACTTGGTTTAAGGTCCCATAGATCGAGTTTTATACAGATTGAAGTTTCGATAAGTAGTTCAAAAGTTATGTATAAAAATGTGTTTTCACATATATTTGGATCTCACTTAACTGTATGTAAACTATGTCCGGGTCCATCATCCGACCCATCGTTGATTAGGTTATCAAAAGACCTTTCCAACGAGTCCAAAACATTGAAGATCTGGCAACCCTGTCTCGAGATATGGCCTCTTAAGTGATATTGATGTACTTTTTTGAAGCCGGATCTCACTTAAATGTATGTAAACTATGTCCGGATCCACCATCCGACCTATTGTTGGTTAGGTTATCAAAAGACCTTTCCAACGAGTCCAAAACATTGAAGATCTGGCAACCCTGTCTCGAGATATGGCCACTTAAGTGATATTGATGTACTTTTTTGAAGCCGGATCTCACTTAAATGTATGTAA
>NC_068938.1:187188849-187192157 GCF_016801865.2 Culex pipiens pallens | reverse complement strand
AAAAAACTAAAAACTAAAAACTAAAAACTAAAAACTAAAAACTAAAAACTAAAAACTAAAAACTAAAAACTAAAAACTAAAAACTAAAAACTAAAAACTAAAAACGAAAAACTAAAAACTAAAAACTAAAAACTAAAAACTAAAAACTAAAAACTAAAAACTAAAAACTAAAAACTAAAAACTAAAAACTAAAAACTAAAAACTAAAAACTAAAAACTAAAAACTAAAAACTAAAAACTAAAAACTATAAACTAAAAACTAAAAACTAAAAAATAAAAACTAAAAACTAAAAACTAAAAACTAAAAACTAAAAACTAAAAACTAAAAACTAAAAACTAAAAACTAAAAACTAAAAACTAAAAACTAAAAACTAAAAACTAAAAACTAAAAACTAAAAACTAAAAACTAAAAACTAAAAACTACTAAAAACTAAAAACTAAAAACTAAAAACTAAAAACTAAAAACTAAAAACTAAAAACTAAAAACTAAAAACTAAAAACTAAAAACTAAAAACTAAAAACTAAAAACAAAAAACTAAAAACTAAAAACTAAAAACTAAAAACTAAAAACTAAAAACTAAAAACTAAAAACTAAAAACTAAAAACTAAAAACTAAAAACTAAAAACTAAAAACTAAAAACTAAAAACTAAAAACTAAAAACTAAAAACTAAAAACTAAAAACTAAAAACTAAAAACTAAAAACTAAAAACTAAAAACTAAAAACTAAAAACTAAAAACTAAAAACTAAAAACTAAGAACTAAAAACTAAAAACTAAAAACTAATAACTAAAAACTAAAAACTAAAAACTAAAAACTAAAAACTAAAAACTAAAAACTAAAAACTAAAAACTAAAAACTAAAAACTAAAAACTAAAAACTAAAAACTAAAAACTAAAAACTAAAAACTAAAAACTAAAAACTAAAAACTAAAAACTAAAAACTAAAAACTAAAAACTAAAATCTAAAAACTAAAAACTAAAAACTAAAAACTAAAAACTAAAAACTAAAAACTAAAAACTAAAAACTAAAAACTAAAAACTAAAAACTAAAACAAAAAAACAAAAAAAAACAAAAAAAACTAAAAACTAAAAACTAAAAACTAAAAACTAAAAACTAAAAACTAAAAACTAAAAACTAAAAACTAAAAACTTAAAACTAAAAACTAAAAACTAAAAACTAAAAACTACAAACTAAAAACTAAAAACTAAAAACTAAAAACTAAAAACTAAAAACTAAAAACTAAAAACTAAAAACTAAAAACTAAAAACTAAAAACTAAAAACTAAAAACTAAAAACTAAAAACTAAAAACTAAAAACTAAAAACTAAAAACTAAAAACTAAAAACTAAAAACTAAAAACTAAAAACTAAAAACTAAAAACTAAAAACTAAAAACTAAAAACTAAAAACTAAAAACTAAAAACTAAAAACGAAAAACTAAAACTACAAACAAAATCAAAAACAAAAACTAAAACAAAAAACAAAAACTAAAAACTAAAACCTAAATACAAAATCAAAAACATAAACTAAAACGTTTTTATTTTTTGTTATTTTTCTTTTATTTATTTCTTTTTTTTTTTTTTTTTTTTTTATTTTTTTTTTTTTTTTTTTTTGTTTTGTTTGTTTTTTTTTTTTTTTTTTATTGTTGTTTTTTTTTTTTATTTTTTTTTTTTTATTTTTTTTTGTTTTTTTTTTTTTGTTGTTTGTTGTTTGTTTTTTTTTTTTTTGTTTTTTTTTTTTTATTTTTTTTTTTTTTTTTTATGGTGGTGGTTTTGTGTGTTGTTGGTTTTGTTGAGGCGGTGGGGAGAGGTGAGGGGGGGAGGGGGGGGGGGGGGGGGGGGGGGGGGGGGGGGGGGGGGGGGGGGGGGTGGGGGGGGGGGGGGGGGGGGTGGGGGGGGGGGGGGGGGGGGGGGGGGGGGGGGGGGGGGGGGGGGGGGGGGGGGGGGGGGGGGGGTGTGGGGGGGGGGGGGGGGGGGGGGTGGGTGGTGGGGTGGGGGTGGGGGTGGGGGGGGTGGGGGGGTGGGTGGGGGGTTGGGGGGGGGGGTGGGGTGGGGGGGGGGGGGGGGGGGGTGGGGTGGGGGGGGGGGGGTGGGGGGGGGGGGTGGGTGGGTGGAGGTGGGGTGGGGGGTGGGGGGGTGGGTGGGGGGGGGGGGGTGGGGTGGGGGGTGGGGTGGGGGGGTGGGTGGGGGGTGGGGTGGTGGGGGGGGGGTGGGGGGTGTGGGGGGTGGGGTGGTGGGTTGGGGGGTGGGTGGGGTGGTGTTGGTTTTGGTTGGTGTTTGTGGGTGGTGTTGGGGTGGGTTTGTTGGTGGGTTGTGGGTTGGGGTGTTGTGTTGTGGGTTTGTTGGGTTTTGGTTGTGGTTGTTTGTTTTGTGGTTGTTTGTGGTGTTTTGTGTTGTTGGTGTTTTGTTTTTTTGTTTTTTGTTTTTTTTTGTTTTTTTGTTTTTTGTTTTTTGTTTTTTGTTTTTTGTTTTTTGTTTTTTGTTTTTTGTTTTTTGTTTTTTGTTTTTTGTTTTTTGTTTTTTGTTTTTTGTTTTTTGTTTTTTGTTTTTTGTTTTTTGTTTTTTGTTTTTTGTTTTTTTTTTTTTGTTTTTTGTTTTTTGTTTTTTGTTTTTTGTTTTTTGTTTTTTGTTTTTTGTTTTTTGTTTTTTGTTTTTTGTTTTTTGTTTTTTGTTTTTTGTTTTTTGTTTTTTGTTTTTTGTTTTTTGTTTTTTGTTTTTTGTTTTTTTGTTTTTTTGTTTTTGGTTTTTTTTTTGTTTTTTGTTGTTGTTTGTTGTTGGTGTGTTTTTGGTGTTTGTGTGTGTTGGTGTTTTTTGGTGGTTTGTTTGGTGTTTGTGTTGTTGGTGGGTTTGTGGGTTGGTAGTGGTGGTTGTGGGTTGTTTGGTGTGTTGTTGTGGGTTGGTTTGGGGTGTGTGGTTGGTGTTGGGTTGGGTGTGTTGGTGTGGTTGTGTGTGTTGGGTGGGTGTTTGGGTGTGTTGGTTGTTGTTTGGGTTGTTTGTGTTTGGTTGTTGTGTTTTGGTTGTTGGTGGTTTTGGTTGGGTGTGGTGTTGTGGGGTGTGGTGGTGTGGTTGGTTGGGTGGGTGGGTTTGTGGTTGTGGGTGGGGTGTGGGGGTTGTGGGTGGGGTGGGGTGGTTGTGGTGGGTGGGGGGTGGGGTTGTGGTGGTGTGTGGGGGTTGGTGGGTGTGTGGGGGTGTGGGTTGGGGTTGTGTGTGGGTGTTGGTGGTGGGGTTGGGTGGGGGTGGTGTGTGTTGGGGGTGGGGTTGTGGTGGGTGGTGGGTGGGGGTGGTGTTGGGTGGTGGGGGTGTGGTGTGTG
>NC_068938.1:187173849-187183849 GCF_016801865.2 Culex pipiens pallens | reverse complement strand
GGGCATCACTTTATGCTACGCTGGGGTAGTCCTCCAAGGAGGGTAAACTCTGTCAAGGCAAGAAAATTTTTATTACTACTTTTTTTTGAAAAAAAGTTCGACTTGAATTCTGATAAATTGAAATTCAGTATAAAAATTAATCTAATAGCTTTTTTTTCCAGAGAACAGCCCAGGTAGCCTAGCATCAGTGTTTTATTGAAATTAATGATGATTGTTGGCGTTCAGCTTTTCAAAGACAGCCACAACTCCCGTGGAGGCAGGGGTAATTTTGTGCTCACATATGAGAGACGTTTCTAAAAATAATAGCCTTTTAACTTATGCAGATCGTCCCCGTCAAGCACATGTCGAAGTCAGGCGGTTCAGAAGGTTCCGAAGAAAAGAACGGCGGCGGAGCTTCTAGGGGCCCTGAAGCGACATTAGTCGTCAGTGTCTACTAAATAAGGGATCACCCGCGAGCCACCTTGACTCTGGGAGATGAACTGTTTGATATAGAATTTCTTGAACCACTAACTGCTGCTTCAGCGAGTCGCAGTTATCGCCCGGGTCGACACTTGCCGCCGACGACGACGCCGTTGATGTGCGGAATTAATGACACCAACTACGACGACGCGGAATGTGTTGACATTGAAGATTTATTGTGCAGATGAGGCGGATGATGCTGGTGGCGTGCCGAGAAATTACGGCGATGACATGAGCCGCGGTACAAGTAAACAGCAATAATAAATGAAAGGAGGATAATAGCGTTTGACTTTGAGTGACGATTCTGCATTAAAAAGTGATTTAAAATCCTCTTTTAAGTGGATGAGAGATAAAAGAGATTACATTGTCACCGGAATTGTATTGAGTACATTACTATAAGCCGCTGATTGATGAGATCAATAATTGAACTTTTAAATTGTGCAAAACATAACAATCGATCTCATCCATTCTTCTTAAAGGTCCATAGCTTCATTTTGATTTCATTTCTATTCAACAAACGTGCATGCAGGATGTGAACCATCAAAGCAGAACATGAAATGCATTTGAAACTCCAAACATCGATCCCATTAGCGCATTACATCAGCCATCCATTTGAAATGGGTTTCTCACCCCTCTCGATTGGCCTTACCCTATGCAACAGAACCCTTCTGAAGTTCTTCTGAGTTCTCAGCCTTGGATCTCCATTTCCTTTACGATTGCGTCGGTTCACACTTCACACCAATAAATCGGGCATGCGCAAGCATTTGGAATCTTCACATCGACCACCTTCTGGCATTGTGTGACACGAGTAATTGGTCCAAGTTGGAACTTGAATAAAGTTCACAGACAAGTGTGCTTTCCATCAATTGCTTCAAATTGAGTTTCTTTCGTTAATTTTAAACTTCTTGTCTGTAACTCCAGCATTTTCGGCGATCCCACCACCATCTAGTTTCGCTCATTAAAACCATCTTTATGACCACCCGCAGCATCTTTAGGCTGCAACTCCAGCTTCACAATTCAATGACGCCTCACGGGCAGACTCTGGCAGGGGTGCAATGTCATAAATGTTCCGGGTTATAATGCCACCACTTTCGAGTGCGACAACTCTGCGCCAACGGCCATAAAAACACGACCAATTCCCACACGACAATTGCAACTGCCCCTGCTGGTGCTCAGAGCCAAAGTTATCGTCCAGAAGAAGACACGAGCCGAGGGGTTGAGCGCAATTTGCAACAAGTCAGATGGACAGACCTCGAGATTGATGTTGTACCAGCTGGGGGACGATCAGAGAGAAAGAGAAGATGGAAATGCACCGAGATTGCAGCTTGCAGAAATTTGAACGTGTCGACCAGCAAGTGCAGTTTAAAAACGGATTTTTTTTATTTAGCTGAAAAATCTAAAGTTGAAGGGTAAAACGGATTTCAATATTCATCCAAGCTTTTTTTTATATTATTGGCTCAAAAATCTGATTGAACAAACGTGGATATTTGATGGGGTGTTCAAAAGCGTGCCACAGTTGCAAAAAGTTTCAGGAGTTCTACAAAAACTTCTATTTTGTCGCAATCTAAACTGCTATGCTGTAGCTATCTTGACGAGCTTTTGTAAATAACTCCTGAATGTGTTTGCTACTTGAGCGTTATCCCAACATAAGAATTTGATTTGCTTTCAATTCAGTCTGTTTCTCGAAATGCTATTAAAAAGTTTACTTTTTTTACTTTTCAACCGCCAAGGCTTTGAAAAGGTCGTTTAAGCTATGTGATTTCCTGTGTTTCAAATAAATTCTAGATTTTTCAATGATTCCGGTTTATCCTGATACCATTATTCTTCGTCTCAGCAAAATCGACAAATGAAGAATGTTTGTATTTTTAAATGCGTGTAGGCTACAATTAAAAGAACATTACCAGAGTTTTTTTTAATAGGTCCTATTAACATATATATATTATGTATTATATTATATCTGAAAGACAATAGTTTAAAAGAGCTTTTCAAAAAAACTCTAGATTAAATCTTTATGTTTTTAGCTTTCGGGTCTGCTCAGGCTTTCTGTCAATCTTTAAAAGCCAGTGCAGTAGGGTGTTCCAAAAGAGGAAGGTCGCCAAACATTGAATATTACGCCCATTTAAAATGCTAGTCTTGATTTAAAAAAATTCAAAATATTTTTTTCGAAAAGATCGGAAAATTTCACGAATTTTTCACGTATTAAAATAGACAATCGGACCATTATTTGCTGAGATATGGTCATTAGAAAATGGTGGGTTGTTTTGGTGAGATTAAGAAAACTTCAATTTTCGTGTTTCTTTTTCTTAAAGCGGCTCTATCTCAGCAACCCAAGATCTCAATGTCTCTTAGACAATTTGATAGCAAATCTTTTGAACTTTTCAAAAAATATTTTTAGAAACGGTCACTATTTTAAAAAATTGAAAAACTGCAAATATTTTGCTAAAATCAAACTTTCGGTGGCTATATCTTTAAAACGGAGCCCTTTATCAAAAAATTTGTAAAGTACTTTTTGATTGCAAATTCAATTTTGCATTAAAAAATAATGTCAAAATTCATAACTCGGCGGCAGATTTTTTGACCGTGTTTCTCTATGGCTCAAAAGTTGCGGATTTTGTCCCCTAAAACATATAAAAAATCTCGAAAATCAAAAAATACATATTTTGGGAAATTGAGTTTTAGTGAAAAAAAAGTTGATAAAAAATCTGCTATTTTTTTCCGTGTACCTATTTTTTTTCAAAAGTCATCAACAATACCTACAACTTTGCCGAATTGATCGGAAAATTCACTCAAAAGTTAGAGCTGTTTGAATATTTACATACAGTAGCCAAAATTGTATGAAGACTTGTATGGATTAACCAATCACACAGAATAGTTTATTTGGTCATAGGGAAGGCCCCAACAAAGTTTGAGCCAAATCAAAAAATACAAATAAAATCCATTTCCGGTTTTGGTAGAGAATTGCTCACATCAAAAAATTCCCAAAAATAATTTTAAACTCACGCGCTACATCTTAGTGGAAAAAGCAAAAAAGCCACCTTTTGGAGGGTTTTTTCCTCAAAAATACACTTTATGATCATTTAAAAGTCATTCAAATTTCATCATTCAGAACCTTAAGACATTGATTGATGTCCACCTAAACAAATTCCTCTATAAATATAGCCAATAAAAGCTTGTATTTAAGCATTGGAAGAAAAAATAGCATTTCTGAGATTTTTTTTACAAAGATTTTTCTACCAGTTTGGGACAACACCATTATATGATATTATATTCCTAGCTAATAGGATTTTTTGTGGACAAAATTTGCCTTTTGGACTTTTGATTGATGTCAAAATAATTTGCATTTTAAAGTACACTAAATAATTATTTTCCAAAATGTTGAGTAATTTGGCATTTTGATCATTGACGAGGTGTGATTTTAACATGAGAAGGAATTTTATCAAAATTTTACTTTTCTCATTCAAAAATTAGTTCAAAAAGAAAGTTATTTCAAATCTGTTCAATCATCTTTTATATTTGTATGGAAATTTGTTAAGAAAGGGAGGCGAAGGGTCTGAAATACAATTTGTGCGTTGCGTAATAAAATGCATTTCCCTAAATTTGTCCAAACAAAACATCCACGGTGTACTTATATAGCTTAAACGTTGGCATTTTTGGTTCCCCATAAATAAAAAAATAAAAAGAATCGAAAGGAATAAAAAAGGGCCAATCGAGTTTTTAAGATAACAAATTAAATGAAAAGTTGCCAGATAAATTCGAGAATGCGACATTTTTCAAGTGTCAGCCAGAATAAAGATTTATCATTATCTGTGCCAGATTTTACATTTTTTGCCAAGTTCAAACAACTTATCGATTCAAATGAACAAGTTTAATTGAGAATCGCAAAAATTGTAAATATTTTATTTGATGAAAATGTGGATGCAACATTTTTGAGGTCGAAAATCCAATAAACCATCAACATTTTACAAGTTTTAAAAATAATTCATATCATTTCTCCCCCTTCCCATTCATCTATGTTAGATTTTCGTTTGACAGATTTTTAAAGATTTTTTTCGTTACATTTCCAGTATTGATTTTTTTCAATTTTGAACTGGCAACTCTGGGGTTACGGGTTACGGGTTTTCGAACGTATACACTAGGGTGGGTACGTTTTTCAAAAAGTTCTCGGATCAAGTTTTAGTATGGTTCCCCTTGTAGGGCATGCCCATAGGGACTTTCATGCCAAATATCAGCTCATTTGGTTGTAAACTGGCTGCGCGCATCAGGGTTAAAGTTTACATGGGAATTACTATGGGAAATTGGAACTTTTTGTTCAAACGCTCCTACAGGTCTGGGAAAATCACGCGCCAACTTCTGGTATGGTCAGGCCTATGGGGAATGGTCTGGAGAACACTTTTCCCGAAGAGAGCATATGGATTCGTTGTCCCTAGACCTGGCGCATTGACAAACAATCCGATGTCTCCGGAATCAACGGTTTTCCCTCAAAAAGCATCACATTTTCCTTAGCATGCTATGAAAGCTTGATCAACACCGCGACGCCATATGTCAGACAGCTACCACGTGGGTGAGAAACGGCTGAAATATTTAATTGCAAACCTTCTTTTAACTAGAAAATGATCATTTCGAGTAATCCTGATATTATTTAGTCGAATTCAAAATGTTTGCTTAGCAAATTTGTATTTTTTTGCAAATATTTCAACCACGTGGTAGCTGTCTGCCATATGGCGTCGCGGTGTTCATCAAGTTTTCATAGCATGCTAAGGAAAATGTGATGCTTTTTGAGGGAAAACCGTTGATTCCGGAGACATCGGTTTGTTTGTCAATGCGCCAGGTCTAGGGACAACGAATCCATATGCTCTCTTCGGGAAAAGTGTTCTCCAGACCATTCCCCATAGGCCTGACCATACCAGAAGTTGGCGCGTGATTTTCCCAGACCTGTAGGAGCGTTTGAACAAAAAGTTCCAATTTCCCATAGTAATTCCCATGTAAGCTTTAACCCTGATGCGCGCAGCCAGTTTACAACCAAATGAGCTGATATTTGGCATGATAGTCCCTATGGGCATGCCCTACAAGGGGAACCATACTAAAACTTGATCCGAGAACTTTTTGAAAAACGTACCCACCCTAGTATACACAGGAAAAAAAGGAGTAATCCGGATGCATGTAAAATAAATATTGCATTATTTTATGAAATTTTTTGTAATATTACACCCTGAAATATAAAGCACATCAGTATCGGAAACCTACTTGACCGAAATGTCAAGCTCATATATGCGTTTATTCGTTCTAATTTATCACTCTGATGGCCGAGCGGGCTAAGGTGCCAGTCCTTCCTGTTGGTGCTGAGTTTGAATCCCGTCGGTTGCAATTTTTTTTGCGTTTACATAAATGTGTGCGTCTTTTTAACAAAGGTGATGTGTATGCTTTTGCATGCGATTTTACCATCTGCTCTGTAGCCCTTTTGTATGGGCAGCTCCAACAAATTGTGTTGGTGCCTTTTCCAAGCCATGGCCTTAAAAACTATCAAGCTTTATTGAGTGCCACGTCTGCAAAGCATGCAAAATGGCTTATTTGGACAAAAGGAATCTATGATTAAATTTCACCCAAATAAAAAAAAGACATTAAAAATCAAAACAAAAACATTTAGAAAATTCAGAGAAATAATCAATAAGCAAAATATTATTGCCCCTTAAACATGAAATAAAATTGCTTTGGCTTATAGTTGAAATCCGTTTTCTTATATTGTCGCCAAACACATTTAACAAAAACTAACTTAATCCACCTATGTGGTTGGTGCCTTCCTCACTCTTTTCCAACAATGGGTGATATGTGATATGATGGGTTTGGACACAAATATCGTCTAATTTCGTTAAGTTCCGGAATACTAAAACACACATATCACTCAAGGGCTCATAAGTGGCACCATAAGTGGTCAGAACTCGAGATAGGGTTGCCAGATCTTCAATGTTTTAGGCTCGTTGGAAAGGTCTTTTGACTACCTAACCAACGATGGGTCGGATGATGGATCTGGACATTGTTTACATACATTTAAGTGAGATCCGGCTACAAAAAATTACATAAATATCACTTAAGTGGTTATAACTCGAGACAGGGTTGCCAGATTATCAATGTTTTGGACTCTTTGGAAAGGTCTTTCAATTTTCTAACTAACGATGTATAGCATGATGATGTTTGGTTCAGTTTACTGCCATTTATTCAACTTCTGAAAATATGCGAAAATACATTTTTATACATAACTTTTGAACTACTTATCGAAACTTCAAACAATTCAATAGCACCATATGGGACCCTGAACCAAGTCGAATGCGACCGGTTTGGTCAAAATCGGTTCAGCCATTGCTGAGAAAACTGCGTGACATTATTGGTCACATACACACACACATACACACAGACATTTGTTCAGTTTTCAATTCTGAGTCAATATGTATACATCAAGGTGGGTTTTCGAGCTTAAAATAAAAAGTTCAATTTTGGAGCAGGATTATAGCCTTACCTCAGTGAGGAAGGCAAAAAGGTCGAGAAAGCAATTAATTGAAGTGGAGCTTTTTCTTAAATCAGCTTTTTTAGTTGTCTCGTTAGCAAAGGAATAGCAGTCAAAAACTCAAATTAAATTCAATTCGGGTGTAAAAAGCTACAAAATGACTTTTGAATTATAAAAAAATGCTCTTATTGAACTATAAATCACAAATATGTATTTTTTTCAATTAAACGCATTTTACCCCATATCTTCCCATCGCCAACAGTAATTAATATGTCCACTCACATAAGCAATGGTTTATTACAGTGTCGAAATAAGAAGTTAAAACAGTTCGACCAAATTTTTCAATCCTGACTGGCATATTTGCGACCCATAATTCACACAAACCCCTTCATCCTGAAGGTTTCTTGCATCACAAGAAACAAAAATCATAAAAACTATTCAATTATGGAGGATGATTGCCGCGAACGTCTTCCCCAGCAATAAATTGTGCTCTATGCGCTACTGTTTCAAAGTAGCATTTAAAGCTTTTTTTTTTATTTTTCGCCCATAAAAGGTTTGCCAGAGGTCAATTTCTCCGCCCACAACACCTCAGACAGTGGCAGCACATAAAAAGTTATAGTTAAGCTTGGGGGCCGAAAAGATCATCATCATCGTCGCCTTCGTCAGGTCTAACCTAAATCTCCGCGATCTACCTTCCTAGCAGATGACCTAAAGAATTGTACCCATTTTGCAACAGACCACATTTCCAAATGGTTTGCGCTCGAATGCACTACAACACCAGCAAAGAGTTGCATAATTGACACCCGCGCGTCGACTTATGAGTGAACCCGAGCGAAATTAATCGATCTCATCAGTTGTTTTCGAGATTTGTGCCTTTCGCGGTTATGGTTGAACCGAAAATGTCGATTAACCGTTGTGAACTGCCCCGTGCGCTAGCACAAGTGACTAATGAGCCATTTCTTCCCAGGTTCGTCGCTTATGGCTGCTGAAGTCTTGTTCAGTTAGATCAGCTTCTTATGATGGAATGGGTCAAACATTTTTTCGGACGGGTTGCAATTTTCAGTTGCACCATCATGTTTTTGAGTGGGCGGTTTGGTGATGTTCGAAGAGTTGTAAGTTTTGTAACAGCTGTGGTATGCTAGTTGCTGGCTTAGTGGGAGGCAAACGCGTGGTGGTCAATCAAATCAGACGATGCTCGTCTGGTAATGTAAAGTGAAGAATATGTCATTGACAGTTGATAGCGATGGATGAAGGTAGGGGAAGATAGCCAACATCTCTATAAGAGTTTGATAAGATTCTGCAGCAGAGCAGTATGAACCACGCCAGTAAAAAATTAACATTAAAACTTTTTGCAAACTTGTTACAGCTTGGGTTATACTTTTTCGAAATGATTGTATTTTTAATGCTCTTATATAGACAAACCTCCCCTTGGCCAAAATCAATCTCCCTCATAGAATATCTCAACTAAAAGTCAAGATAAAATGATTGCTCGCCGATTGATCGTTCACGATCGCGGTTGATGACAGCGGCAGATTCAGCATCAGGCAGCGTGATTAGTCTTTTAGATGCGCTGGTAAAGCCCTTCGCTCTATTGTGATGAGTTTGCAGGAATGTGCAGAATGTGGCTCTTAAGTCAGTCTGTCGATGGCTGACGACAAACGAAGTTACACAAGTGGCTGGAGCTGTGGGCGGCGACTTTTGTTGTTTCGATTATTTGATTAGAAAGGCAAATTGAAGAGGTGACATAATTTAACAGTACATTCGAAGATATTTTCTATTAACCGGTTCCGTGGCCTAATGGTTACGGCTTCTGCCTCACAAGCTGAAGGTTCAGGGATCAAATCCCGGTCGGTACCTTTGAAATTTGAAATCAGGAATTTGAACTTTGAATATGAACAAAAACGAAAATGAATCCAGGTGGGATTCGAACTCACACCTTAGGATTGGTGGTCTGGGACGCTAAGCAGTCGGCCATCAGAAGGTTTACACTCCAGCAGTGAATTGATCCGTAATGTTGAAACATGTTATCTTCTCATATTAAATACGCGCTGATCCCTGATTTGCCTGAGGGGATTGGAAGTCTAAATATAGATCGAGTTTCCTTCAGATGCTTGCTTCTATGTTTAGGCGGGGCCGAACAATGCCCAGCGACCTCGGAATTGGACCGCAAGGAGGCTCTGTCATTCTGAAACGGGTCGTTGGAAGCAGCGCGAGGGCTATCACCACCTAATACCCAGGACTGAGATAAGTTGTATCAGCATTCGGCATATACAAAGTCTGATACAAATTATACTTTCCCATAATTTCGCTACCGGTTAGCGGGTATTGGATTGGACACACACACATTCGAAGATATTTTCTATTGTTTTTAACTATTTCGGCATCAGAAATGAAAGTGGACAATTTAAAGAAAAACTTTTTTGAGCGAAACCCTTTTCAGTAAAATGCTACAATAAATAATCAAAGTGTGTAGTTTTCATATTTTCCGAAAAAACCCCTATTTACAAAAATTATAACTTGATCAAATACAAAGCGTCAGTCAAACATTATTGCTCAAAAAATTACACTTTTTGTCCACTTAAACACAAAAAAATAAAAATCAAAGTTTGCCAAAATATAGTTTTTGTGATCAAAAGTTTTGTCAAAACATTGATCCTTTTGTTAAGAGTGTAAATTTTCTGAATTATCCTTAGGGAGTTTTTTTATTACGTAACGAAGTTACGTAGTTTTTTTTGCATCACGTAATAAAATAACGCTTCCTTATCATAACCTTTATTTTTGCCAAAGACATGGATTAGAAAATAATTTTTCGAGATACAGTTTTTAATACAACTTTTCAATGGATGGCTCCTGAATTTTTATGAAATCTTGTATACAGCAATTCCCCACGAAAACAGAATGATCCGAAAAAAATTCTCCGATCGGGCTTTTTTTCTGGGGGTTCATTGGCCAAAATAATTAGACCCGTATTTTTTTTTGTCCATTAGGGTGACCTACACCGTGTTAGGGTGGTACAAAAAAATTTCATTTTCATCATTTTTC
>NC_068938.1:186976349-187168849 GCF_016801865.2 Culex pipiens pallens | reverse complement strand
GGTGGGTGGGGGTGGGGTGGGGGGTGTGGGTGGGGGTGTTGTGGTGGTGGGGTGGGGGTGTGGGGGTGGGTGGGGTTTGGGGGGGTGGTGGGTGGTGTGGGGTGTGGGGGGTGGGGGTGGGTGTTTTTAGTTTTTAGTTTTTAGTTTTTAGTTTTTAGTTTTTAGTTTTTAGTTTTTAGTTTTTAGTTTTTAGTTTTTAGTTTTTAGTTTTTAGTTTTTAGTTTTTAGTTTTTAGTTTTTAGTTTTTAGTTTTTTGTTTTTAGTTTTTAGTTTTTAGTTTTTAGTTTTTAGTTTTTAGTTTTTAGTTTTTAGTTTTTAGTTTTTAGTTTTTAGTTTTTAGTTTTTAGTTTTTAGTTTTTAGTTTTTAGTTTTTAGTTTTTAGTTTTTAGTTTTTAGTTTTTAGTTTTTAGTTTTTAGTTTTTAGTTTTTAGTTTTTAGTTTTTAGTTTTTAGTTTTTAGTTTTTAGTTTTTAGTTTTTAGTTTTTAGTTTTTAGTTTTTAGTTTTTAGTTTTTAGTTTTTAGTTTTTAGTTTTTAGTTTTTAGTTTTTAGTTTTTAGTTTTTAGTTTTTAGTTTTTAGTTTTTAGTTTTTAGTTTTTAGTTTTTAGTTTTTACTTTTGTGTCGCTCTTTGTGTGCATGGGGTGATTGGGCATAATAATTGAATAATGCCATCAAAAGTGCAGTGCTTCTGGGGACGCGCAGTCCTGTTTTTTCGTGATAATTTTTGTCTCTTTTGTGTCGCTCTTTGTGTGCATGGGGTGATTGGGCATAATAATTGAATAATGCCATCAAAAGTGCAGTGCTTCTGGGGACGCGCAGTCCTGTTTTTTCGTGATAATTTTCGTCTCTTTTGTGTCGCTCTTTGTGTGCATGGGGTGATTGGGCATAATAATTGAATAATGCCATCAAAAGTGCAGTGCTTCTGGGGACGCGCAGTCCTGTTTTTTCGTGATAATTTTCGTCTCTTTTGTGTCGCTATTTGTTTACATGGGGTGATTGGTTTTATGTGATTAGATTTTAGGTGATAGGGTTTTTTTTATGTTATCTTCTTTCTCTTCATTTCCTCAGTTTGAATTGCGATGCCTTTCCGTCGGGTCGTGTTTTTTTCGCGTTCGTCGTCGGTGTGTTTTTCGTTTTTTTTCGCGTGCGTGTTTTTGTGTAAAGGTGCGGCTGGCTCTGGTTGTCATCGATGACAATTGAGCCAGTCTGATTTGCGGTGCCTTTCGGTCGGGTCGCAGGGTTTTTCTCGTTCGTCGTCGGTGTGCAATAACAACAAAACCTTATCATACCATTTCAGCTCGATAAACATCGTAACTCGTCGTTCGCTTTGTTAATCAGTACCCCACTAAACATGAATCATGTAAAACTCGTAAAAACATCACAATTAAAAAGTCAGACTGTTAAATCCTTCATCATGTAATTACCAACAATTTTGGTTCTATCTTTCCACAGCCGGCTGTCTAAGATTAAACCATTTCAATTAAAACTTAACAGCCGATAAACGGGAAATGTCTCATCCGCAGCATCCGATTGCTTGCCTTGAGAATAAAACATAATACCTTTCAACAAACACTATGATTTTGGGTCGCATCATCATCTTCTATGATGAATCCTGACCAAACACCCTATCCTACTAACAAATTTTCAGGTTCCTGGCGCTTGTGGGGTGTAAGCACAGAGTAAATCAGCTGCCCTAGTAGCAACCTGCGCTAACTAACATTCCCGTCCCTTAAAATCGAGATCTACAAACTGACATGGCGGGCGCCGTTGGTGGCCAATGACTGTTACCTATTCGCAACTGATCTAGCTTTAGCAATCATGGTGTTTTATCTTTTCAGCGCATTCATACATGCTGTTGATAAGGGAAACACCACTAGATCGTCGAAGCATTTAATCAGTAGTGCTGAAAGGATATTACGGTTCTGTTCAGCAACGGAGGGGCAACCATGGGTGATCTCTCATGCTCATGCTCATGCTTTAGTTTTTAGTTTTTAGTTTTTAGTTTTTAGTTTTTAGTTTTTAGTTTTTAGTTTTTAGTTTTTAGTTTTTAGTTTTTAGTTTTTAGTTTTTAGTTTTTAGTTTTTAGTTTTTAGTTTTTAGTTTTTAGTTTTTAGTTTTTATTTTTTAGTTTTTAGTTTTTAGTTTTTAGTTTTTAGTTTTTAGTTTTTAGTTTTTAGTTTTTAGTTTTTAGTTTTTAGTTTTTAGTTTTTAGTTTTTAGTTTTTAGTTTTTAGTTTTTAGTTTTTAGTTTTTAGTTTTTAGTTTTTAGTTTTTATTTTTTAGTTTTTAGTTTTTAGTTTTTAGTTTTTAGTTTTTAGTTTTTAGTTTTTAGTTTTTAGTTTTTAGTTTTTAGTTTTTAGTTTTTAGTTTTTAGTTTTTAGTTTTTAGTTTTTAGTTTTTAGTTTTTAGTTTTTAGTTTTTAGTTTTTAGTTTTTAGTTTTTAGTTTTATTTTTTAGTTTTTAGTTTTTAGTTTTTAGTTTTTAGTTTTTAGTTTTTAGTTTTTAGTTTTTAGTTTTTAGTTTTTAGTTTTTAGTTTTTAGTTTTTAGTTTTTAGTTTTTAGTTTTAGTTTTTAGTTTTAGTTTTTAGTTTTTAGTTTTTAGTTTTTAGTTTTTAGTTTTTAGTTTTTAGTTTTAGTTTTTAGTTTTTAGTTTTTAGTTTTTAGTTTTTAGTTTTTAGTTTTTAGTTTTTAGTTTTTAGTTTTTAGTTTTTAGTTTTTAGTTTTTAGTTTTTAGTTTTTAGTTTTCAGTTTTTAGTTTTTAGTTTTTTAGTTTTTAGTTTTTAGTTTTTAGTTTTTAGTTTTAGTTTTTAGTTTTTAGTTTTTAGTTTTTAGTTTTTATTTTTTAGTTTTTAGTTTTTAGTTTTTAGTTTTTAGTTTTTAGTTTTTAGTTTTTTAGTTTTTAGTTTTTAGTTTTTAGTTTTTAGTTTTTAGTTTTTAGTTTTTAGTTTTTAGTTTTTAGTTTTTAGTTTTTAGTTTTTAGTTTTTAGTTTTTAGTTTTTAGTTTTTAGTTTTTAGTTTTTAGTTTTTAGTTTTTAGTTTTTAGTTTTTAGTTTTTAGTTTTTAGTTTTTAGTTTTTAGTTTTTAGTTTTGTTTTAGTTTTTAGTTTTTAGTTTTTTTAGTTTTTAGTTTTTAGTTTTTTAGTTTTTAGTTTTTAGTTTTTAGTTTTTAGTTTTTAGTTTTTAGTTTTTAGTTTTTAGTTTTTAGTTTTTAGTTTTTAGTTTTTAGTTTTTAGTTTTTAGTTTTTAGTTTTTAGTTTTTAGTTTTTAGTTTTTAGTTTTTAGTTTTTAGTTTTTAGTTTTTAGTTTTTAGTTTTTAGTTTTTAGTTTTTAGTTTTTAGTTTTAGTTTTTAGTTTTTAGTTTTTAGTTTTTAGTTTTTAGTTTTTAGTTTTTAGTTTTTAGTTTTTAGTTTTTAGTTTTTAGTTTTTAGTTTTTAGTTTTTAGTTTTTAGTTTTTAGTTTTTAGTTTTTAGTTTTTAGTTTTTAGTTTTTAGTTTTTAGTTTTTAGTTTTTAGTTTTTAGTTTTTAGTTTTTAGTTTTTAGTTTTTAGTTTTTAGTTTTTAGTTTTTAGTTTTTAGTTTTTAGTTTTTAGTTTTTAGTTTTTAGTTTTTAGTTTTTAGTTTTTAGTTTTTAGTTTTTAGTTTTTAGTTTTTAGTTTTTAGTTTTTAGTTTTTAGTTTTTAGTTTTTAGTTTTTAGTTTTTAGTTTTTAGTTTTTAGTTTTTAGTTTTTAGTTTTTAGTTTTTAGTTTTTAGTTTTTAGTTTTAGTTTTTAGTTTTTAGTTTTTAGTTTTTAGTTTTTAGTTTTTAGTTTTTAGTTTTTAGTTTTTAGTTTTTAGTTTTTAGTTTTTAGTTTTTAGTTTTTAGTTTTTAGTTTTTAGTTTTTAGTTTTTAGTTTTTAGTTTTTAGTTTTTAGTTTTTAGTTTTAGTTTTTAGTTTTTAGTTTTTAGTTTTTAGTTTTTAGTTTTTAGTTTTATTTAGTTTTTAGTTTTTAGTTTTTAGTTTTTATTTTTAGTTAGTTTTTAGTTTTTAGTTTTTAGTTTTTAGTTTTTAGTTTTTAGTTTTTAGTTTTTAGTTTTTAGTTTTTAGTTTTTAGTTTTTAGTTTTAGTTTTTAGTTTTTAGTTTTTAGTTTTTAGTTTTTAGTTTTTAGTTTTTAGTTTTTAGTTTTTAGTTTTTAGTTTTTAGTTTTTAGTTTTTAGTTTTTAGTTTTTAGTTTTTAGTTTGTAGTTTTTAGTTTGTAGTTTTTTGTGTTGGGTGGGTGGTTGGTGTGGTGGTTGTGTGTTGGGTGGTGAGTGGGTTGGTGGTTGGGGTGTTGTTAGTGTTGGTGTGGGTGTTGGTGGGTTTGGGGGGGGTTTGGTGGTGGTTTGTTGGTTTTGGGTGTGTTTGTGGTGTTGTGGTGGGTTGTGGGGGGGTGGGTGGGTGGGTGGTTGGGGTGGGGGTTGGTGTTGTGGTGTGGGGGTGGGGGTGTGTGGTGGTGTGGGTGTTGGGGGTGGGTGTGTTTGTGGTTGGGGGTGGGGTGTGGTGTTGGTGGGGTGTGGGGTGGGGTGGTGGGGGGTGTGGGTGGGGGTGGGGGGGTGGGTGGGTGGGTGGGGGGTGGGTGGGGTGGGGGTTGGGGTGGGGGTGGGGGTGGGTGGTGGGGGTGGGTGGGGTGGTGGGGGGGTGGTGGGTGGGTGGGTTGGGGGGTGGGTGGGTGTGGGGTGGGGTGGGGGTGGGGTGGGGGTGGGGGGGTGGGTGGGGGGTGGGGGTGGGGGGGGGTGGTGGGGGGGGGTGGGGGTGGGGTGGGGGGGTGGGGTTGGGGGTGGGTGGGTGGGGGGTGGGGGTGGGGGTGGGGGTGGGGGGTGGGTGGGGTGTGGGGTGGGGGGGTGGGGGGTGGGGGTGTGGTTTTGTTGGTTGTTGGTGGGGGTTGGGGTTGGTGTTTGTGGTGTTTTAGTTTGGGTTGGTTGTGGTGGTGTGGGTTGGTTTTTTTTTGGTTGTGGGTTGGTGGTGGGGTGTTGGTGTGGGGTTGGTTTGTGGTTGGTGTTTGTTGTGTTGGTTGGTTGGGTTTGTTGTGTGTTGGGGTGGGGTGGGTTGGTGGTTGGTGTTTGTTTGGGGGGTGTGGGGGTGGGTGTAGGTGTGTTTTGTTGTTTTTGTGGTGTTTGGTGTATGGTGTGGGGGAGTTTTTTTCGTTTATGAGTAATTAGTATATACGTATATTACTTATAAAACGTTAATACGTAATCGTAATAAGAAAAACGTAAAACGTTAAACTATAAACTATAAAACGTAAAACGTAAAAACGAAAAAATCTGTATAAATCTTGTATTTCGTAATATCGATATATTCTTCTAAAGTTTTAGATATTACGTAAAATAGAAATACTAAAAACGAATACGAATTTATAATTAGTTTACTATTAACGAAAAACTAATAAAAGATAAACGATATTAAGAAATATAATCGAAAATATAGAAAAATTAGATATTTTATTTTCAGTAAATCTAAAAACGAAAAACGAAATAACTAAATATAAATCAATATAAGTTATTAATTAATAATTAAATATAAATATTTTAAACTTTAACGTAAAATAAAACTAAAAACTTAAAATTAAAAACTAAAAACTAAAAACTAAAAACTAAAAACTAAAAACTAAAAACTAAAAACTAAAAACTAAAAACTAAAAACTAAAAACTAAAAACTAAAAACTAAAAACTAAAAACTAAAAACTAAAAACTAAAAACTAAAAACTAAAAACTAAAAACTAAAAACTAAAAACTAAAACTAAAAACTAAAAACTAAAAACTAAAAACTAAAAACTAAAAACTAAAAACTAAAAACTAAAAACTAAAAACTAAAAACTAAAAACTAAAAACTAAAAACTAAAAACTAAAAACTAAAAACTAAAAACTAAAAACTAAAAACTAAAAACTAAAAACTAAAAACTAAAAACTAAAAACTAAAAACTAAAAACTAAAAACTAAAAACGAAAAACTAAAAACTAAAAACTAAAAACTAAAAACTAAAAACTAAAAACTAAAAACTAAAAACTAAAAACTAAAAACTAAAAACTAAAAACTAAAAACTAAAAACTAAAAACTAAAAACTAAAAACTAAAACTAAAAACTAAAAACTAAAAACTAAAAACTAAAACTAAAAACTAAAAACTAAAAACTAAAAACTAAAAACTAAAAAACTAAAAACTAAAAACTAAAAACTAAAAACTAAAAACTAAAAACTAAAAACTAAAAACTAAAACTAAAAACTAAAAAACTAAAAACTAAAAACTAAAAACTAAAAACTAAAAACTAAAAACTAAAAACTAAAAACTAAAAACTAAAAACTAAAAACTAAAAACTAAAAACTAAAAACTAAAAACTAAAAACTAAAAACTAAAAACTAAAAACTAAAAACTAAAAACTAAAAACTAAAAACTAAAAACTAAAAACTAAAAACTAAAACTAAAAACTAAAAACTAAAAACTAAAAACTAAAAAACTAAAAACTAAAAACTAAAAACTAAAAACTAAAAACTAAAAACTAAAAACTAAAAACTAAAAAACTAAAAACTAAAAAACTAAAAACTAAAAACTAAAAACTAAAAAAAACTAAAAACTAAAAACTAAAAACTAAAAAACTAAAAACTAAAAACTAAAACTAAAAACTAAAAACTAAAAACTAAAAACTAAAAAACTAAAAACTAAAAACTAAAAACTAAAAACTAAAAACTAAAAACTAAAAACTAAAACTAAAAAACTAAAAACTAAAAACTAAAACTAAAAACTAAAAACTAAAACTAAAACTAAAAACTAAAAACTAAAAACTAAAAACTAAAAACTAAAAACTAAAACTAAAAAACTAAAAACTAAAAACTAAAAACTAAAAACTAAAAACTAAAAACTAAAAACTAAAAACTAAAAACTAAAAACTAAAAACTAAAAACTAAAAACTAAAACAAAACTAAAAACTAAAAACTAAAAACTAAAAACTAAAAACTAAAAACTAAAAACTAAAAACTAAAAAACTAAAAACTAAAAACTAAAAACTAAAAACTAAAAAAACTAAAAACTAAAAACTAAAAACTAAAAACTAAAAACTAAAAACTAAAAACTAAAAACTAAAAACTAAAAACTAAAAACTAAAAACTAAAAACTAAAAACTAAAAACTAAAAACTAAAAACTAAAAACCAAAAACTAAAAACTAAAAACTAAAAACAAAAACTAAAAACTAAAAACTAAAAACTAAAAACTAAAAACTAAAAACTAAAAACTAAAAACTAAAAACTAAAAACTAAAAACTAAAAACTAAAAACTAAAAACTAAAACTAAAAACTAAAAACTAAAAACTAAAAACTAAAAACTAAAAACTAAAAACTAAAAACTAAAAACTAAAAACTAAAAAACTAAAAACTAAAAACTAAAAACTAAAAACTAAAAACTAAAAACTAAAAACTAAAAACTAAAAAACTAAAAACTAAAAACTAAAAACTAAAAACTAAAACAAAAACTAAAAACTAAAAACTAAAAACTAAAACTAAAAACTAAAAACTAAAAAACTAAAAACTAAAAACTAAAAACTAAAAACTAAAAACTAAAAACTAAAAACTAAAAACTAAAACTAAAAACTAAAAACTAAAAACTAAAAACTAAAAACTAAAAACTAAAAACTAAAAACTAAAAACTAAAAACTAAAAACTAAAACTAAAAAACTAAAAACTAAAAAACTAAAAACTAAAAACTAAAACTAAAAACTAAAAACTAAAAACTAAAAAACTAAAAAACTAAAAACTAAAAACTAAAAACTAAAAACTAAAAACTAAAAACTAAAAACTAAAAACTAAAACTAAAAACTAAAAACTAAAAACTAAAAACTAAAAACTAAAACTAAAAACTAAAAACTAAAAACTAAAAACTAAAAACTAAAAACTAAAAACTAAAAACTAAAAACTAAAAAAACTAAAAACTAAAAACTAAAACTAAAAACTAAAAACTAAAAACTAAAACTAAAAACTAAAAACTAAAAACTAAAAACTAAAAACTAAAAACTAAAAAACTAAAAACTAAAAACTAAAAACTAAAAACTAAAAACTAAAAACTAAAAACTAAAAACTAAAAACTAAAAACTAAAAACTAAAAACTAAAAACTATAAACTAAAAACTAAAAACTAAAAACTAAAAAACTAAAAACTAAAAACTAAAAAACTAAAACTAAAAACTAAAAACTAAAAACTAAAAACTAAAAACTAAAAACTAAAAACTAAAAACTAAAAAACTAAAAACTAAAAACTAAAAACTAAAAACTAAAAACTAAAAACTAAAAACTAAAAACTAAAAACTAAAAACTAAAAACTAAAAACTAAAAACTAAAAACTAAAAAACTAAAAACTAAAAACTAAAAACTAAAAACTAAAAACTAAAAACTAAAAACTAAAAACTAAAAACTAAAAAACTAAAAAACTAAAAACTAAAAACTAAAAACTAAAAAACTAAAAAACTAAAAACTAAAAACTAAAAACTAAAAACTAAAAACTAAAAACTAAAAACTAAAAACTAAAAACTAAAAACTAAAAACTAAAAACTAAAAACTAAAAACTAAAAAACTAAAAACTAAAAACTAAAAACTAAAAACTAAAACTAAAAACTAAAAACTAAAAACTAAAAACTAAAAAACTAAAAACTAAAAACTGAAAACTAAAAACTAAAAACTAAAAACTAAAAACTAAAAACTAAAAACTAAAAACTAAAAACTAAAAACTAAAAACTAAAAACTAAAAACTAAAAACTAAAAACTAAAAACTAAAAACTAAAAACTAAAAACTAAAAACTAAAAACTAAAAACTAAAAACTAAAAAACTAAAAACTAAAAACTAAAAACTAAAAACTAAAAACTAAAAACTAAAAACTAAAAACTAAAAACTAAAAACTAAAACTAAAAACTAAAAACTAAAAACTAAAAACTAAAAACTAAAAACTAAAAACTAAAAACTAAAAAACTAAAAACTAAAAACTAAAAACTAAAAACTAAAAACTAAAAACTAAAAACTAAAAACTAAAAACTAAAAACTAAAAAACTAAAAACTAAAAACTAAAAACTAAAACTAAAAACTAAAAAACTAAAAAACTAAAAACTAAAAACTAAAAAACTAAAAACTAAAAACTAAAACTAAAAACTAAAAACTAAAAACTAAAAACTAAAAACTAAAAACTAAAAACTAAAAACTAAAAACTAAAAAACTAAAAACTAAAACTAAAAACTAAAAACTAAAAAACTAAAAACTAAAAACTAAAAACTAAAAACTAAAAACTAAAAACTAAAAACTAAAAACTAAAAACTAAAAACTAAAAACTAAAAACTAAAAACTAAAAACTATAAACTAAAAACTAAAAACTAAAAACTAAAAAACTAAAAACTAAAAACTAAAAACTAAAAACTAAAAACTAAAAACTAAAAACTAAAAACTAAAAAACTAAAAACTAAAAACTAAAAACTAAAAACTAAAACTAAAAACTAAAAACTAAAAACTAAAAACTAAAAACTAAAAACTAAAAAACTAAAAACTAAAAACTAAAAACTAAAAACTAAAAACTAAAAAACTAAAAACTAAAAACTAAAAACTAAAACTAAAACTAAAAACTAAAAACTAAAACTAAAAACTAAAAAACTAACAACTAAAAACTAAAAACTAAAAACTAAAAACTAAAAACTAAAAAACTAAAAAACTAAAAACTAAAAACTAAAAACTAAAAACTAAAAACTAAAAACTAAAAACTAAAAACTAAAAACTAAAAACTAAAAACTAAAAACTAAAAACTAAAAACTAAAAACTAAAAACTAAAAACTAAAAACTAAAAACTAAAAAACTAAAAACTAAAAACTAAAAACTAAAAACTAAAAACTAAAAAACTAAAACTAAAAACTCAAAACTAAAAAACTAAAACTTAAAAATTAAAACTAAAAACTAAAAACTAAAACTAAAAACTAAAAACTAAAAACTAAAAACTAAAAACTAAAAACTAAAAACTAAAAAACTAAAAACTAAAAACTAAAAACTAAAAACTAAAAACTAAAAACTAAAAAACTAAAAACTAAAAACTAAAAACTAAAAACTAAAAACTAAAAACTAAAAACTGAAAATTTAAGGCTGAAAACTAAAAACTGAAAATTTAAAGCTGAAAAAAAATAAAACTTAAAAAAACCAAAACTAAAAATAAAAAAACTAAAACTAAAAAACTAAAACTAAAAACTAAAAACTAAAAACTAAAACTAAAAACTAAAAACTAAAAACTAAAAAACTAAAAACTAAAAACTAAAAACTAAAAACTAAAAACTAAAAACTAAAAACTAAAAACTAAAAACTAAAAACTAAAAACTAAAAACTAAAAACTAAAAACTAAAAACTAAAAACTAAAAACTAAAAACTAAAAACTAAAAACTAAAAACTAAAAACTAAAAACTAAAAACTAAAAACTAAAAACTAAAAACTAAAAACTAAAAACTAAAAACTAAACTAAAAACTAAAAACTAAAAACTAAAAACTAAAAACTAAAAACTAAAAACTAAAAACTAAAAACTAAAAACTAAAAACTAAAAACTAAAAACGAAAAACTAAAAACTAAAAACTAAAAACTAAAAACTAAAAACTAAAAACTAAAAACTAAAAACTAAAAACTAAAAACTAAAAACTAAAAACTAAAAACTAAAAACTAAAAACTAAAAACTAAAAACTAAAAACTAAAAACTAAACTAAAAACTAAAAACTAAAAACTAAAAACTAAAAACTAAAAACTAAAAACTAAAAACTAAAAACTAAAAACTAAAAACTAAAAACTAAAAACTAAAAACTAAAAACTAAAAACTAAAAACTAAAAACTAAAAACTAAAAACTAAAAACTAAAAACTAAAAACTAAAAACTAAAAAACTAAAAACTAAAAACTAAAAACTAAAAACTAAAAACTAAAAACTAAAAACTAAAAACTAAAAACTAAAAACTAAAAACTAAAAACTAAAAACTAAAACTAAAAACCAAAAACTAAAAACCAAAAACTTAAAACTAAAAACTAAAAACTAAAAACTAAAAACTAAAAACTAAAAACTAAAAACTAAAAACTAAAAACTAAAAACTAAAAACTAAAAACTAAAAACTAAAAACTAAAAACTAAAAACTAAAAACTAAAAAACTAAAAACTAAAAACTAAAAACTAAAAACTAAAAACTAAAAACTAAAAACTAAAAACTAAAAACTAAAAACTAAAAACTAAAAACTAAAAACTAAAAACTAAAAACTAAAAACTAAAAACTAAAAACTACAAACTAAAAAATAAAAACTAAAAACTAAAAACTAAAAACTAAAAACTAAAAACTAAAAACTAAAAACTAAAAACTAAAAACTAAAAACTAAAAACTAAAAACTAAAAACTAAAAACTAAAAACTAAAAACTAAAAACTAAAAACTAAAAACTAAAAACTAAAAACTAAAAAATAAAAACTAAAAACTAAAAACTAAAAACTAAAAACTAAAAACTAAAAACTAAAAACTAAAAACTAAAAACTAAAAACTAAAAACTAAAAACTAAAAACTAAAAACTAAAAACTAAAAACTAAAAACTAAAAACTAAAAACTAAAAACTAAAAACTAAAAAAAACTAAAAACTAAAAACTAAAAACTAAAAAACTAAAAACTAAAAACTAAAAACTAAAAACTAAAAACTAAAAACTAAAAACTAAAAACTAAAAACTAAAAACTAAAAACTAAAAACTAAAAACTAAAAACTAAAAACTAAAAACTAAAAACTAAAAACTAAAAACTAAAAACTAAAAACTAAAAACTAAAAACTAAAAACTAAAAACTAAAAACTAAAAACTAAAAACTAAAAACTAAAAACTAAAAACTAAAAACTAAAAACTAAAAACTAAAAACGAAAAACTAAAAACTAAAAACTAAAAACTAAAAACTAAAAACTAAAAACTAAAAACTAAAAACTAAAAACTAAAAACTAAAAACTAAAAACTAAAAACTAAAAACTAAAAACTAAAAACTAAAAACTAAAAACTAAAAACTAAAAACTAAAAACTAAAAACTAAAAACTAAAAACTAAAAACTAAAAACTAAAAACTAAAAACTAAAAACTAAAACTAAAAACTAAAAACTAAAACTAAAAAACTAAAAACTAAAACTAAAAACTAAAAACTAAAAACTAAAAACTAAAAACTAAAAACTAAAAACTAAAAACTAAAAACTAAAAACTAAAAACTAAAAACTAAAAACTAAAAACTAAAAACTAAAAACTAAAAACTAAAAACTAAAAACTAAAAACTAAAAACTAAAAACTAAAAACTAAAAAACTAAAAACTAAAAACTAAAAACTAAAAACTAAAAACTAAAAACTAAAAACTAAAAACTAAAAACTAAAAACTAAAAACTAAAAACTAAAAACTAAAAACTAAAAACTAAAAACTAAAAACTAAAAACTAAAAAACTAAAAACTAAAACTAAAACTAAAAAACTAAAAACTAAAAACTAAAAACTAAAAACTAAAAACTAAAAACTAAAAACTAAAAACTAAAAACTAAAAACTAAAAACTAAAAACTAAAAACTAAAAACTAAAAACTAAAAACTAAAAACTAAAAACTAAAAACTAAAAACTAAAAACTAAAAACTAAAAACTAAAAACTAAAACAAAACTAAAAACTAAAAACTAAAAACTAAAAACTAAAAACTAAAAACTAAAAACTAAAAACTAAAAACTAAAAACTAAAAACTAAAAAACTAAAAACTAAAAACTAAAAACTAAAAACTAAAAACTAAAAACTAAAAACTAAAAACTAAAAACTAAAAACTAAAAAACTAAAAACTAAAAACTAAAAACTAAAAACTAAAAACTAAAAACTAAAAACTAAAAACTAAAAACTAAAAACTAAAAACTAAAAACTAAAAACTAAAAACAAAAAACTAAAAACTAAAAACTAAAAACTTAAAAACTAAAAACTACAAACTAAAAACTAAAAACTAAAAAAACTAAAAACTTAAAACTAAAAACTAAAAACTAAAAACTAAAAACTAAAAACTAAAAACTAAAAACTAAAAACTAAAAACTAAAAACTAAAAACTAAAAACTAAAAACTAAAAACTAAAAACTAAAAACTAAAAACTAAAAACTAAAAACTAAAAACTAAAAACTAAAAACTAAAAACTAAAAAACTAAAAAACTAAAAAACTAAAAACTAAAAACTAAAAACTAAAAACTAAAAACTAAAAACTAAAAACTAAAAACTAAAAACTAAAAACTAAAAACTAAAAACTAAAAACTAAAAACTAAAAACTAAAAACTAAAAACTAAAAACTAAAAACTAAAAACTAAAAACTAAAAACTAAAAACTAAAAACTAAAAAACTAAAAACTAAAAACTAAAAAACTAAAACTAAAAACTAAAAACTAAAAACTAAAAACTAAAAACTAAAACTAAAAACTAAAAACTAAAAACTAAAAACTAAAAACTAAAAACTAAAAACTAAAAACTAAAAAACTAAAAACTAAAAACTAAAAACTAAAAACTAAAAACTAAAAACTAAAAAACTAAAAACTAAAAACTAAAAACTAAAAACTAAAAACTAAAAACTAAAAACTAAAAACTAAAAACTAAAAACTAAAAACTAAAAAACAAAAAAACTAAAAAACTAAAAACTAAAAACTAAAAACTAAAAACTAAAAACTAAAAACTAAAAACTAAAAACTAAAAACTAAAAACTAAAAACTAAAAACTAAAAACTAAAAAACTAAAAACTAAAAACTAAAAACTAAAAACTAAAAACTAAAAACTAAAAACTAAAAACTAAAAACTAAAAACTAAAAACTAAAAACTAAAAACTAAAAACTAAAAACTAAAAACTAAAAACTAAAAACTAAAAACTAAAAACTAAAAACTAAAAACTAAAAACTAAAAACTACTAAAAACTAAAAACTAAAAACTAAAAACTAAAAACTAAAAACTAAAAACTAAAAACTAAAAACTAAAAACTAAAAACTAAAAACTAAAAACTAAAAACTAAAAACTAAAAACTAAAAACTAAAAACTAAAAACTAAAAACTAAAAACTAAAAACTAAAAACTAAAAACTAAAAACTAAAAAACTAAAAACTAAAAACTAAAAACTAAAAACTAAAAACTAAAAACTAAAAACTAAAAACTAAAAACTAAAAACTAAAAACTAAAAAACTAAAAACTAAAAACTAAAAACTAAAAACTAAAAAACTAAAAACTAAAAACTAAAAACTAAAAACTAAAAACTAAAAACTAAAAAACTAAAAACTAAAAACTAAAAACTAAAAACTAAAAACTAAAACTAAAAACTAAAAACTAAAAACTAAAAACTAAAAACTAAAAACTAAAAACTAAAAACTAAAAACTAAAAACTAAAACTAAAACTAAAAACTAAAAACTAAAAACTAAAAACTAAAAACTAAAAACTAAAAACTAAAAACTAAAAACTAAAAACTAAAAACTAAAAACTAAAAACTAAAAACTAAAAAACTAAAAACTAAAAACTAAAAACTAAAAACTAAAAACTAAAAACTAAAAACTAAAAACTAAAAACTAAAAACTAAAAACTAAAAACTAAAAAACTAAAAACTAAAAACTAAAAACTAAAAACTAAAAACTAAAAACTAAAAACTAAAAACAAAAAACTAAAAACTAAAAACTAAAAACTAAAAACTAAAAACTAAAAACAAAAAACTAAAAACTAAAAACTAAAAACTAAAAACTAAAAACTAAAAACTAAAAACTAAAAACTACAACTTAACAACCCCAAACCTCCCATCCCCCCACAACAAAAACCCTACCACCAACCATCCTGCCACAACCCACAATCCCCCCGCCCACCCCACGCCCACCCCAAAAAAACTCGACTGACACTCCGCCCCGCACGCCCCCACCTAGACCCGAATGCGCCCCAGCTCATGTCTCCTTATAGCATCCCGCCATATGCGCCCAGACGAAACACAGCCGGTAATCGATACGCTCCTTTCCAATTTAGGCAAACGGCGGCCAAAGGTCATCGGGTCTGGAACTCTCCCGCTTGGGGTTTTTTCTATGTTTTCTAGCTCGCGTTCCGATTGTCTATTACTGTAATTAAAGGTGCTGACATATGCGCATCCGCGCGTGCTATTCCGCTGATAATCTTCAGACGCGCTCCATATAAGCTAGTTTGCTGAAGTTTGCAAAAAGTTTGTGGCTGTCCTCTTGACAGGGTATTTCAAATTGAAAGGTCGGCACTCATCGCACATTTATTTGTCTCCGAAGCATGAAAAAACTTTAACAGAGCTAACCTTAGAATTCAGAACCTTGCTCAAACTGCATCCTGCCCGCGGCCAAACTCTTGTATGATGCTGTGTGTATTTATTTGTTTGCCCCCAAGGGTCAACAGCTTCTTCTGCGCCATCGAAGAATCGTCGGAATGGTAGCGATTACCTCCCGCAAGTTGGCCATTGTTGGATCATGGACGAACGCGAGTGTGGTGGCCAGACAGTGCAGTGCAGTCGTCGGTGGGGGTGGGCTTGGTGGAGACTGACCTCCCCCTCAGTTGGTGGCTAGGGGTTTCGTGCGGAGACCTCGGTGCAGTCCGTTCACTTTCGGAGTCAAGCGATCTGCTCTCGGGAAGAGTTCAACGAGGGTATGGGCACGGAAAGATACTTGTACTAAGTTGATTTTGTTTCTGAAAATTAAACCTTTTTTACAATTTTCTGAATCGAGATAAATTACATTCTCAAATTTGCACGAAATCTATTTAAAAAATAAAAAGGTTCAACTTTCCGTTAGATTTATGCGATGCCTCAGACTTGATCCAAAAATGGATCAACGCGCGGTCACCATCTGAAACGGGACCGTTTTTGCATCGGCTGTTGCTGACCGTAACACCAACCTATAGAGATGAAGCCCCCCCTTCGTCAATGGCGAATTTATTCACGGACGGATGTGCTCAAGTGCAGAGCAAATGATGGGCCAAATCGTGACCAATGGGCCCCCACAACGAACCGTTAAAGTGGAGCGATTAATCACTTCTTTTTTTTTTTTTGTTTGTTTCTTCAAAGTTGCCGGCACTGCCGTTGATGCTGGTTGGATCTGTCAAAAGAAGGTGTCCGGTGCAAATCTCCGTAAATATCGGGTGAGAATATCTCACGCCTCCGGCTGGGGCTTGATTTATTGTTCTTGCGGGGACCAATTTTGCGATGATCGACACTCGAGGATACTCGCCGATCATAACAATCTGATTAGGTTTGATGCATCAGAAATCAAGACACTTTGAACGAGGTGTTGAACAACTCTTCAAAAGGAATTTTGCAAAATTTGCTGAAATTTCATGAATGGCACGATCTCAATTTGGTGGAGTTCCGCGACCAATCCCAGAGGGCTCAAAACTGATGATTTGCGAAAATCGTGAAAATATTCAACAACTTCCTCAATTTTGGAAACAAAACATCTATCTCGCATTGTGCTGTGTGCCGTAATGGGTACGTTTGGTGGTCGAAACACTGGCAAACCGTGCAGGTATAATTAGGTTATTTTAGGTGAATTTAGCGATTGCGGACGATCGAAGCGATAATTGCTGGTTTGCTGCACCGGAGGGCACGAAATTTGGAGTTTTAATGAATTCGGTTTGATTGATCGTGTCGGGAACACTGTTGTATTATAACACTGTAAATTGATCAACTAACTTCGTACGCGGCGTGAGTTCTACCCAGCGATCTGACCTGGAAAAGATCATCGCCTTCACATACGCTAATGATGGTACTGGTTTCTATTTGTACTACAATGTTGCCTCCAGGGCATGAACATCGAGTTCAATGTTACTTTTCACTGTTAAAAAACTGAAAAAAAAACTTTCATACACATCAGTCACATTACATTTTTTACAGTGAGTTTTCCTGCATATTCTTGCAGATGACGCTCCCTCTCACCCACCTGATGTCATCAAGAGATGCAGTTGCATTGTGCACCCTGAAGACGACCGCCGAAGTCGACCGCCAAAAGTCAGGCCAGGCATGGCTAACGTTCACATCACCATTCAAAGCGATCATTAGCGGCAGCATAGACTAAAATTGTAAACACGTTGATTGATTTTGATTAATTATCAACACTTTTTTGAGCATTTTCCTTCAAATTTGATATTCGAAAAAAAAAACTGGAATTATTCTCACATTATTGCAAATCGACTATTCTTTGATTTTTTTTATTTGAACGAAACTTGCTCCATGCATTCTTGATGTCAATAGAAGCCAATTTGCATATTTAGTTCTCCATACAAGTTTCCATAACATTTTGAGAGCAGGCGATACAAAATCGACATTTGAAGATAAAAATATCTCAAGAAAAAACTATCTGATCGTTTTGAGGTCTTAGGTAAAAATGATGATTATTATTAGAATTTTTAAGAAAATAGGTTTAAGAAAAACAATTTTTCCAATTTATTTATTTCACTTTCAAATTATCACTAAAAATTTAATTATCAAAAAACACCACTCGAAATCGATTTCTGATAATTCTCAAATTTGGCGGAGCTGTTTATGCTATCAAAACATGCAAGAATTTCGAATTTTTACAAAATCTGACCACCCCAAATTTGAGCATGATCAGAAAAAGTCGCTTTAAGGTGAAATTTTTAAATAATTGATGGTAATTCTCTACCAACTCAAACGAAATCGGAAAAAGTTGCCTCGATCCCTCTTCGATTTGCGTGAAACTTTGTCCTAAGAGGTAACTTTTGTCCCTGATCACGAATCCGTGGTCCGTTTTTTGATACCTCGTGATGGAGGGGCGGTACGACCCCTTCCATTTTTGAACATGCGAAAAAAGAGGTGTTTTTCAATAATTTGCACCCTAAAATGGTGATGAGATAAAAATTTGGTGTCAAAGGGACTTTTATGTAAAATTAGACGCCCGATTTGATTGTGTACTCAGAATTCCGAAAAAAACGTATTTTTCATCGAAAAAAACACTTAAAAAGTGTTCCCATTTTGCGATACTCGACTGTAAAATAATTTGGAACAAGTCATTTTATGGGAAATTTAATGTACTTTTCGAATCTACATTGACCAAGAAAGGTCAATTTTTTATTTAGAACAAAATTTTTGATTTTAAAATTTCTTGTTTTTTCTAACTTTGTTATTTTTTTGAGTGTTACAATGTTCTACAAAGTTGTAGATCAGACAATGAAAAATTTTGTTTTAAAAGCAAAAATGACCCTTCTGGGTCAATGTAGATTCGAAAAGAACATTAAATTTCCCATATAATGACATGTTCCAAATTTTTCTACAGTCAAGTAACGGAAAATCGGAGGATTTTAAAACTTTTTTAGTGTTTTTTTCGATGAAAAATCCGTTTTTTCGGAATTCTGAGTACGCCATCAAATCGGGCGTCTAATTTTACATAAAAGTCCTTTGACACCAAATTTCTATCTCATCACCGTTTCAGGCTGCAAATTATTGAAAAACACCTCTTTTTTCGCATGTTCAAAAATGGAAGGGGTCGTACCGCCCCTCCGTCGCGAGATATCAAAAAACGGACCTCAGATTCGTGATCAGAGACAAAAGTTACCCCTTAGTTAGAGTTGGTAGAGAATTACCCTTATATTTTTCTTGTCCTCTAAAATCTATAAAAAAAAACAACTATTTAAAAATGGGTCATTTTGGGAAGGGGTAAATCTTTTATGTCACAAGAAAATGTGTTATTTTGCCGCTGAAAATTTGAAATTTTACCACTTTTCTTGTGTGATGTCACTTTTTCAGTCTAAATTGAAGTTGAATCCCATCATTTTAAAGGTAATATTTAACCTTCCAAATTAAAAACTTCCAAAGGAGAATGGGCAGATTTGGTCCAAGGATATACACTAGGGTGGGTACGTTTTTCAAAAAGTTCTCGAATCAAGTTTTAGTATGATTCCCCTTGTATGGCATGCCCATAGGGACTTTCATGCCAAATATCAGCTCATTTGGTTGTAAACTGGCTGCGCGCATCAGGGTTAAAGTTTACATGGGAATTACTATGGGAAACTGGAACTTTTTGTTCAAACGCTCCTACAGGTCTGGGAAAGTCACGCGCCAACTTCTGGTATGGTCAGGACTATGGGGAATGGTCTGGAGAACACTTTTCTCGAAGAGAGCATATGGATTCGTTGTCCCTAGACCTGGCGCATCGGCAAACAATCCGATGTCTCCGGAATCAACGGTTTTCCCCTTGAAAAGCATCAAATTTTCCTTAGCATGCTATGAAAGCTTGATGAACACCGCGACGCTATATGTCAGACAGCTACCACGTGGTTGAAATATTTGCAAAAAAATACAAATTTGCTATGCAAAGATTTTGGTTTCGACTAAATAATATCACGATTACTCGAAATGATCATTTTCTAGTTAAAAGAAGGTTTGCAATTAAATATTCCAGCCGTTTCTCACCCACGTGGTAGCTGCCTGACGTATGGCGTCGCGGTGTGCATCAAGCTTTCATAGCATGCTAAGGAAAATTTGATGCTTTTCGAGGGAAAACCGTTGATTCCGGAGACATCGGATTGTTTGCCGATGCGCCAGGTCTAGGGACAACGAATCCATATGCTCTCTTCGGGAAAAGTGTTCTCCAGACCATTCCCCATAGGCCTGACCATACCAGAAGTTGGCGCGTGATTTTCCCAGACATGTAGGAGCGTTTGAACAAAAAGTTCCAATTTCCCATAGTAATTCCCATGTAAACTTTAACCCTGATGCGCGCAGCCAGTTTACAACCAAATGAGCTGATATTTGACATGAAAGTCCCTATGGGCATGCCATACAAGGGGAATCATACTAAAACTTGATCCGAGAACTTGAGCATGAGCATGAGCATGAGCATGAGCATGGTTGACTGCCAATGAGCTGCTACTCCGTTATCGACAGATCAGCTGAAGTTAAACAATGAATCAAAAATGATCAGTGGGAGCCAACCATCCGTTCACTGTTTAACCTCTGAAGATCTCTACTTTATAAGTCAATACCGGCGCCCTCCCAAGAAGCCTGCAGTTCAACGAAAGGGAGGAATGTTAGTCCGATAGTTGGAGTTGCAGACTCATCAAGCACATAGTTTTTCGCTATATACTTGTTGATACCGCTTGAGACCGTTGAATCCACAGCATCTCCTTCAAGCATCACGTGATTATTTTTTTTTTTTGGGTTAGTGGGATAAGGTATTGGCTTTTCGATGCTTCCCGAGCTACGACGCTATGGAGAGGACTTTCATAACAGACCCGTTGGAGAGCCTTCCGAGCAACGATGCTATGGGAAGGTCTTTCTGGTTAACACACAAAATCACTCACACACAGTTATTTTGCTCCACTATTAACTCAACGATCCAAATTGTCAGTGCGTCTTTCGTTCATTATATAGAATTGGCTTTTTCACCGCAAAAAAAATTAAACCTTATTCGAAAAATTTAAACACAATCCACCCGACGCCGTGCCTTCCGATCAACGATGATATAGGAAGGGCTTTGAAAATCACAAAAGAAATCACTTTTCACTCCGCATATTTTTTACGACCACGCACTTCCTTTGTTCAATTATGCCTGATGACGCTGCATTTTCAGAGGGCAATCTTCTCCTCGCAGCGCACAATACACGACAAAAAATGCGAAACAAAAGGCACACACAAAAAAATCACATTTCACTCCGAATATTTTTTACGACCACGCGCTTCCTTTGTTCAATTATGCCTGATGACGCTGCATTTTCAGAGGGCAATCTTCTACTCGCAGCGCACAATACACGACAAAAAATGCGAAACAAAAGGCACACACAAAAAAAAAACAAATTTCACTCCGAATATTTTTTTTACGACCACGCGCTTCCTTTGTTCAATTATGCCTGATGACGCTGCATTTTCAGAGGGCAATCTTCTCCACGCAGCGCACAATACACGACAAAAAATGCGAAACAAAAGGCACACACAAAAAAAAAATCACTTTTCACTCCGAATATTTTTTTACGACCACGCGCTTCCTTTGTTCAATTATGCCTCACTAAAACTTGATCCGAGAACTTTTTGAAAAACGTACCCACCCTAATGTACACGAACGGGAGAAACTTTATTCGAAAGATCTCGCCGAGATATGAAAAAAAGTCTTCTGGACGAACTCTCTAAAACCCGGGGTTCAAAAGTTACAAGTTGTTGAAGTTTTAGTATTTCGGGTTAAAATATACAAAAATCGTATTTTTGCTATTTCGAAAATCACTCATAAAATCCTTATTTTATTATGGATTTTAATCATCTTGACTTCATTCGACGCGTATCAGCAAAAACTATAAGTTCTGATATGTTTTAGCATGATTGAAACATGACTTATCTTGTCTTTATACGTTTGAACCGTTTGTGCAAGAGGTTTACCATAGAAACAAGTCGAAACTTGCAGATTTTGAAAACGGATCCTACTCAGACTGCTTCAGTTAGTATGGAAGGCTACAGTGCTTTGTTGTAACAACTTATTGAGATGTTCTGGGTCGTTCAAGAACTCATTAGAGTTAAAACCGGTGAGTCTACCGTCGTAAAAAGCAAGAGGTCAGTGATTTTTTACCACTTTTCATAACCGCATACAGGGTTGTTAAAATATCAAAATATCAGCTCTCAGCAACTACAATTATCTCGCCTGAATATTCATGCCTCAAATACAACTGCTCTTCTCTCTTCATTGAAACTCTCAGCGCCGAACATAGCCGAACACGTTTTTGTGTTTACCCACTCGCGATTGACATTTTCCTTTTCTCTCTCATTCTCGCTTCCACGATCATCCTACCGCAACAGCGTTTAACCACAAAAGCCGCCACAAAACCAATTTTGCAAACGCAGTTTAACGGGACGTCATGCGTGGTCGGCTCCTAATCGCCATCTCGCGTTCTCTCATTGCAGTTTTCGGAGAGATTGAGAGACTCAGCGGTGAGAGCGCATAGTCGAGGAAAAGGGAAGGAGTGATAGAGAGAGAATGACATCGCTGGGAATCACGAGACACAAGAAGAGATCTCACAAGCTATAGTGACGGCCGCTATACTCTCGGATATTTTTGGTGCAGAGATAATCTATTGATAGCTTTTCTATCACTCTTTTGCAACACTGACCGCATAGCTTCAGTGAGTATGGTAAACTACTTTATAAATGTTTTGAAATGTTCAGGATCATTCAAGGACTCCCTAGAGTTTAGATCTGTGGGTCTACTACCGTAACTAGCAAGATGTCGACCGGTATTGCCAACGGATCATACCCGCATAGCTTCAGAGTAGGTTAGACTACTTTGTAAATGACTTGGGCTGTCTTTGATCACCTAAGGACTCCCTGGAGTTATGATCTGTGGCTTTTAACTCCAGTGAGTCCTGAGATGACCCAAGACATCCCAACACATTAAAAAAGCAGTCTACCATACTAACTGAAGCTATGCGGGTATGATCAGTGGTCAAAACAGGTAGAAATCTAGATTGTCACGGTGGTAGACCCACAGCTCTTAACTTCAGTGAGCCCTAGGATGACCCAGGACATTTAAAAAAATGAACGAAGTAGTCTACCATACTCACTGGAGCTATGCGGTTATAATCATAGTAACACATCACTGACCTCTTGCTTGTTACGGCGATAGACCCACCGGTCTTAACTCCAAGGAGTTTTTGGACGACCCAGAACATCTCAATAAGTTGTTACAACAAAGCACTGTAGCCTTCCATACTAACTGAAGCAGTCTGAGTAGGATCCGTTTTCAAAATCTTCAAGTTTCAACTTGTTTCTATGGTAAACCTCTTGCACAAACGGTTCAAACGTATAAAGACAAGATAAGTCATGTTTCAATCATGCTAAAACATATCAGAACTTATAGTTTTTGCTGATACGCGTCGAATGAAGTTAAGATGATTGAAATCCATAATAAAATAAGGATTTTATGAGTGATTTTGGAAATAGCAAAAATACGATTTTTTGTACATTTTAACCTGAAATACTCAAACATCAACAACATGTAACTTTTGAACCCCGGGGTTTAGAGAGTTCGTCCAGAAGACTTTTTTTCATGTCTCGGCGAGATCTTTCGAATAAAGTTCCTCCCGTTCGTGTACATCCTTGGACCAGCTCCCATGGGACCATCCATAAACCACGTGGACAATTAAGGGGGGGGGGGGGGGGGGTATGGCGATTGTCCATGCTCCATACAAAAAAGTTTTTTTCTGTATGGACAGTTGTCCACAAGGGGGGGGGGGGGGTTGGGATTTCCAAAAAAGTGTCCACGTGGTTTGTGGATGGTCCCCATACAAATTTGCCCAGTCTCCTTTAAATATTATTTTACTGTGAACCCCATTTCCAATGTTGAGCCATATCAAAGTAATTTTATTTATTTTGTTTAACTTTTTAGTGGAACTGCTATATATTTATTCGTTTAAATCAATTCCTAGATTTTGAAAGGTAATAAAATTTACTATTTCAATCATGTTACGTTTGACTTAATATTGAAAAAATATAGATTGAAAAGAGCAAAAAGTTTCTATACGGTTTAATATTTTAAGTTTTAAAATTCAAGCTTATAGCTTCCGACATATCATCAGTTGAAAAATGGTACTCATTTTTTTCTGACAAAAAGGAGGAAACTCATTTTCCACAAATTTAAAATTTTCAAGTGGCTGTTTTATCAACAACAAAAACAAAAGAAAAACTGAAGGAAATTTTCTCAGCCATAAAAAAACCCAGTGGTGCATTTCAATCATGAAATATTTTAAATTTCAAAAATGTTTTTGTTTTTGTCAAAAATTCATCCTGAGAATGTTTTTGACATATAAACCTTTATGAAAAAATATACAGTCACAGTTTACAGTTAATATAAAAAATAAAACATATTAGGCGTCATCCATAAAGTATGTCACGCAAAAATCGAGCAAAAAAAACCTAGTGTGACGTCACAGTCTCGCAAATCCCCCCTTCGTCACATCTTGTCACACCAACGGTGACTCCCCCCCCCCCCCCCCCCCCCCCTAAAAGCGTACGTACTTTATGGATGACACCCTAAGGATATTTAGATTTTTTTTAGAAATTATCAATGTTTAGTATCGCAAAAAGATTTTTTTTTTTGCTTACATTAAGTTTTCGTCAAATCTTACATTTTAAAATCAATGCATTTTAAAACACTATTTGCAACCAAATGTTGTGACTTTGGCAGATAGTCCACTGAAGTATAAATGCTCGTTAGTACGAACCTGGAAATCGAAAAGGTCTCTTCTGAAAGTTTCATTTAAAAAATGAAAAATGTATGGTTCAAATCAGGCCTGCCCAATCTTTTTATATAAATTTTTACATGTTTGATCATCAAAATAAAATTGTCCATGTTTCCAAAGTTTATTTGATGGAATCAGTTCTCAGATGACCAGTGAACATAACTTTGACAAAAGCTTGGAAACATATGTTTGCAAGTCGTTTTGCCTTCCTCACCTCACTGAGGCAAGGCTATAAAATCACTCGAAAAATGAACCCTTTTAAATACGACTCCTAGATATACCTTCACGTATACCTATCGACTCAGAATCAAATTCTGAACAAATGTCTGTGGGGATGTGTGTAGACATGATTTTTTTCCACACGATTATCTCAGAACTGGCTGAACCGATTTCCGCCTTATTCTGTTCGTTTTGGGGTCTCCTAAGACCCTATTAAATTTTATTCTGTTTAGTGAAGTACTTTTAAAGTTATGCCAGGAAAAAGTTTTTTTTTGTAGCTACAAAAAAAGGGTGATTTTTGCATAACCTCAAAGGCCGGGTCTTTTTGCTTTTTTGACTTTTTGACCACGCGGGGGATTGGCAGCCACACCCCCTTGCATGCGTATCGCCCGGTTGCCACATCGCTTAAGCAGTGTCTGCGTCTCTTCTGGAAAAAATCTGTATTAATTATGTAGCTGCATCATTTTGTCTCGACAAAGATTTACACGAACTTTTTACTGAAATATATAACTCATGAGACTTTTCACCTTTATTTTGAAGAGTTGGTAAAAAAAGAATTGAAAATTGCTGTTCAGATAAAATCAATAATTAAAAAAAACAAATGAATTTTTTTTTTAAATAAAACAAAACTCTTAAATAAATTTGTAAATACCACCTAAAATACAACATGAATGCGGGGAAGGCACCAACCACATTAAGGTGGATTAAGTAACGTTTTATGTATGGATTGATTTTTGACGTAAAATGTAGACCTGTAAAAATATTTTTCAAACATTTAACAAAGCTATGTTCACTGGTCATCTCAGAACTGATTCCATAAAATAAACCATGAAAAATGGGCAATTGTTATTTTGACGATTAAAAATGTGAAAATTAAGCCAAAAAAGTTTGACCGGCCTGGTTGAAATTCAGAATATTACAACATTTGAAAAAAATCGTATTAACAAAACCAGCACTAGGTCAAGCTTTCTCATAGGATGTTCCACAATTGTGCACAATACTTCAACCAGGATTGTTTAGTTTACCCTACCAGTCTCAGCCGTGGCTTAATTGTGGGCATTCTTTGCTTTTTTATCCGAAGATGCATTGGGTTGCTAGTATTCACACGTGCCCATGCCCACGGCCATGTCCATGTATGCTTCTTCTTGGGAAATCTGCAAAGTCTAGCAGAGCCAAATTGGACAGGTGTCACTCTACGCTGGAGAACGGATGAATCAGGTGTGGCGAATTTAGTTTGGACGGTTTCGTCAGGGTAAATTGTGTGGTGAAGGTGGGTGCATGAAGATGTTGAAAAGTTCAAAGGTAGCGCAGAATTTAGCTTGCCCAATCTACAGTAAACAACATATTTGTTTACTTAATATCAGTATCAACCAGCAACAAACTAACCCAAGTTGATTCAATTCACATTTCACGGTTCATTTGAACCTTCCACCGAAGAACCTATCTGCAGAGCTGTCCACCGTGCCGATTAGCCTGTAACAAATGAGAATGCTCATCGAACATGACGAAATTTGTTCGCCTTCTCGCGATGGTCACGCGAGTGTAGAGCTGATGCTTTTTGAATGGGGTAGCACCCTTCTGCTATAGGAAAATTACTTTCCAATAAAATTCATATTAATATTTGCACCTGGCTGCCAGTGGTTATAACACTTTGACGATGGGTAAATCGTGATATCTGGCAGCAAAGTATCGATCCGCAGTTGCTATTAACCTTTGGCGCAGAGATTGGCTAAACGGTAGAGAGGTAAGTGTTATGAATGTTCTGAAATGGGTTTCATGGTTTGATTTTATTTCAACCTAGTCATAATCGTTATGTAGTGCAGAGAGACTTCTATAAGGATGTGCTGTATTAGGCCAAGGTTAGGCTAAAGTGCATAAGAGGCAGTTTTTTCTTTAGATTTTGCTCGGTAATAATTGTGTGTTCAGACATGCGTCAAGATAGGACAACAATGGCGAATTTTTTGATGTTTTTGAATTGGTTGCAATACCGCAATACTAATTATGCATCGATCTAGGAACTAAATCCAGCACCAACGCACATCATAAATCTCTCATTAGAATAAGTTCATCCATATCCAAACAGACGATGGTATCTCCCAATTCTAGACAAATTGAACATGAAACAAGCGTTCATCCAATTGAAAGCTTATAATTTGCTGACGAAAATAATTGTTATTTGCTGGTACACAACAACCCCTTCAGGACCGATAAATATCGCGTGCATAAATGAATAACTGATTCTTCTGCGTCGTACAGAAGCAACCAAACAACAGAATATCTGTTTTTGCTCCCAACTTTAAAAGTTCTGCCTCGAGGCAACATCATCTCATCCGTGTTTTGCGGGCAGCATTGTTCAATTGATCCTCTTCTGAACACCATCCATGACCATAGCTGGCGAACGCTTCAATGAGCAAGATCTGTTCGACGTGATACACAATGGAAATTGTTTCTTCTGGTGGTAGCGCATCTTCGATTGTTTAGCCCGATAAATCGAGAGGAAAAAAGCGAGTCTAATTGAAAAGTTTTCCAGTGGCCCCAGATCGTGAGTCAACCGGGCAATAGATGGACCCCGCTCTAGCGCAACCTCCAGGGGACCACACAATTCTGATGAAGATGGATCAATTTTGAACTGGATCCACGGCAAAAACGGCCCATGTTCATCAAAGCAAGACCACGTCGTTTCACAATTAGTGACTCAATTACCTCCAGAGCCATGACGACGCGTCCGCAGGCTGGCTGTATTGTATGGCCGTTCAAATGCCAATAACAAATTCATTCGGTGCATTAATTTCTTCACACCAGTGTTATTACGGAGCAGTTTGGCCAGTTTAGGGAAGAATCAGGCGAAGAGGAGGAAACATTTTGTCAAAAGATAGTTTATCAAGGTTGTTGATCGATAAAACTATCGTCAATAATATTAGCATCTGACGGTGCAAAATTTCGCTTCGTTTGATACCCGTACTGAAAATTTTGAAAATTTGAGTTTTTTACAAAAATATGGTATTTTGTGGAAATTTTAGTATTTCAAACAAATCTACAAGAGTGAAAAAGCATACAAAACTGGGCATCGTTTGATACCCATATTGCAAATAATGAAAAATTGTGTACTTGTACTGTACAAGTTGTACACTCGAAAAAATACGACATTTTGAGAAATTAGGTATTTTAAATATAGTATTTAAAAAAAAACTCTAATATTGTGAAATGCACAAAACAATTTCATTTCGTTTGATACCTATATTGCAAATATTGAAAATTTGAGTATTTTCGAAGAATACAGTATTTTGTAAAAAAATAGTTTTTTTCCCAAAATAAATTTGTAATGTAGTGAAAAGTATACATCATTTCGCTTCGTTTGAACCCGTATTGCAAATTATGAAAATTGGTGTACTTTTGAATAAATATGGAAATTTATATTTTTTAAAGAATTAAAAAAAGCTTTGATATAAGGAAAATGTATAACAAATTTCGGATCGTTTGACACAAATGCTGCAAATTTTGAATATTTGTGTATTTTCAAAAAATACGGTACTTTGTTAAAGTTTTAGCTTTTTCCCAATAAATTTTAATAAAGTGAAAAACTATACAAAACTTCGCATCGTTTGATACCCATATTGCAAATAATGAAAATTCGAGTACTCTCGAAAAAATGCAGAGAAATAATATTTTCAAAAAACAATCTGATTAAATGAAAATGTATAACAAATTTCGCTTCGTTTGATACCCATATTGCAAATATTGAAAATTTGAGTATTTTCGAAAATATACGGGTAATTCTCTACCAACTCACACGAAATCGGGAAAAGTTGCCCCGACCCCTCTTCGATTTGCGTGAAACTTTGTCCTAAGGGGTAACTTTTGTCCCTGATCACGAATCCGAGGTCCGTTTTTTGATATCTCGTGACGGAGGGGCGGTACGACCCCTTCCATTTTTGAACATGCGAAAAAAGAGGTGTTTTTCAATAATTTGCAGCCTGAAACGGTGATGAGATAGAAATTTGGTGTCAAAGGGACTTTTATGTAAAATTAGACGCCCGATTTGATGGCGTACTCAGAATTCCGAAAAAACGTATTTTTCATCGAAAAAAACACTAAAAAAGTTTTAAAAATTCTCCCATTTTCCGTTACTCGACTGTAAAAAATTTTGGAACATGTCATTTTATGGGAAATTTAATGTACTTTTCGAATCTACATTGTCCCAGAAGGGTCATTTTTTCATTTAGAACAAAATTTTTCATTTTAAAATTTCGTGTTTTTTCTAACTTTGCAGGGTTATTTTTTAGAGTGTAACAATGTTCTACAAAGTTGTAGAACAGACAATTACAAAAATTTTGATATATAGACATAAGGGGTTTGCTTATAAACATCACAAGTTATCGCGATTTTACGAAAAAAAGTTTTGAAAAAGTTACTTTTTGCGTTTCTCTTTGTTTCGTCGTCCGTGTCTGTCGCGGGTGACCATGAACGGCCATGATCGATGACGACCAACTATTTCAAAACTTTTTTTCGTAAAATCACGGTAACTCGTGATGTTTATAAGCAAACTCCTTATGTCTATATATCAAATTATTTGTAATTGTCTGCTCTACAACTTTGTAGAACACTGTTACACTCTAAAAAATAACCCTGCAAAGTTAGAAAAAACACGAAATTTTAAAATGAAAAATTTTGTTCTAAATGAAAAAATGACCCTTCTGGGACAATGTAGATTCGAAAAGTACATTAAATTTCCCATAAAATGACATGTTCCAAAATTTTTTACAGTCGAGTAACGGAAAATGGGAGAATTTTTAAAACTTTTTTAGTGTTTTTTTCGATGAAAAATACGTTTTTTCGGAATTCTGAGTACGCCATCAAATCGGGCGTCTAATTTTACATAAAAGTCCCTTTGACACCAAATTTCTATCTCATCACCGTTTCAGGCTGCAAATTATTGAAAAACACCTCTTTTTTCGCATGTGCAAAAATGGAAGGGGTCGTACCGCCCCTCCGTCACGAGATATCAAAAAACGGACCTCGGATTCGTGATCAGGGACAAAAGTTACCCCTTAGGACAAAGTTTCACGCAAATCGAAGAGGGGTCGGGGCAACTGCTGTGTGAGTTGGCGGAGAATTACCCATACAGTATTTCGTGAAAATTTTATTTTTTCCAAAAAATCACTCATACAGTGAAAAGCATAAAACATTTTGCTTCGTTTGACACCCGCAAATTAAAAATATGTGCTAACTTTTGAATAAATATGGTATTTTTGTATTTTCATTGTGTATTGTGAAAATGCATAACAAATTTCGCTCTGTTTGAAACCAAAATTGTAAATTTGGAAAGTTTGTTAATTTGAAAAAGAGTATTTTGTGAAAACTCTTAAATAGTGAAAAACATACAACATTCCGTTTTGTTTGATACTCTTATTGCAAATTACAAAAATTTGATTACTTTAAAAAAAAAACAATATGTTGAGAACATTACAGTATATTACAAAATAAAAAAAACTCTGATAAAGTGAAAATGCTTAAAAAATTTCATTTCGTTTGATACCCATTCTGAAAATTTTGAAAATTTAATTATTAAAAAAAAATTGTGAAAATTTTAGTTTTATCCAAAATAAACTCTAAACATTTTGCTTCGTACTTTCGAAAAAATACGGTAGCTTGTAAAAAAAATCGAACAAAACACTCCAATATTGTGAAAATGCCTAACAATTTTCGCTTCGATTTATGCCCATTTAGAAAATTATGAAAATTTGAGTACTTCTGAAAAAAAAACGCTAATTTATTTAAAAAAAAAAATGTATTTGCAAAAAACACTGATAATGTGAAAAGTTTAACAAATTAAGAATCGTTTGATACTCATAAAGCAAATTAAAAAAAATTAGAGTACTTTCAAAAAATACGGTATTTTCTGAAAATTTAAAAAAAAACTTTATAAAAATGAAAAAGCATGTAAGATTTTACGTTGTTTGATAACCCATATCTCAAATTTTGAAAGTTTGAGAATTTTGGAAAAATATGATATTTAGTAAAAAAAAAATTCCAAGAAAAAAATCTTATATTGTGAAAAGCATACAACATTTTCCATGTTGATACCCTTATCGAAAATTTTAAAAAGTTGGGTACTTTCGAAAAAATACGGTATTTTGTGAAAATTTTAGTACTTAAAAAACTCTGATAATGTAAACATGTCTAACAATTTTATATTTGTTTAAAACCCATATAGCAAATTTAAAAAAATTGGAATTCTTTCAAAAAAATATGGTATTTTGTGAAAATATTATTATTTAAAACAAAACTCTGATAAAGTGAAAAAGCATACAAGGTTTTGCTTCGTTTGAAACGCATATTTCAAATTTTAAAATTTTATAATTTCGAAAAAATACGGTATTTTGTGATAATTTCAGTTTTTTTTCCAAGAAAAAAAATCTCATATGGTGAAGAGCATTCAACATTTCGTATCTTTTGATTGTTGTTGCAAATTATGAAAATTTGAACTCTTTTGAAAAAGTACGGTATTTTGTGAAAATTTTAGTACTTAAAAAACTCTACATTTTTTAAATGCACAACCAAATTCGCTTTGTTTGATTAAAATTTTTCAAAAAATCGGTATTTTGTAAACAATTTGGAATATTCATACTTTGAAAATAAGGCCGCTGAAAATATTTTTTGAAGTTTATTTCCCTCGACTTTGGCAAATGTCGAGGGGAGGAGGGAAAAAATAAAAAAATTATTGCAGGCCATAGATTAAATATTTGAATTGAAAATGGATTCTACACATGCTCAGTTGCTCAACAATATTAAGTTTTCAAAATATCGAAGTAATGGCAATTTTTTTTTTCGGCGAAAAAAAAACTTTTCGTGGTACTGTTCAACTGAATTTCACAAAAATTCTAAATAGTTTTGATCGATCCCAGACATGCTTAATATGATTTTGATCGCAGGAAAATGCAATTTAAAGTTGAGTTGAGTTTTCAGTTGAGTAGACTTCTACTTCCAATAAAAATTTTAAGATTTTAGGCCTTTCAAAATGTACACCTATTTACATTGTCAAAAAATATATTCTTCGTGGAAGCATTGAACATTTAACATGCTATGGTTGAATTAAGTCGATTTTAGAATGATTTAAAATTGAATTATCGTCCATTATCGGCGAGCCTCGATTATTTAATCGTTAACAACCTTGTAGTTTATGAACTGAGACGAACTGAGGAAGAGTATCGGAAGGAATCTAATTTCAAATCATCCTAAAGCATTTCAAAATAGATTTTTTTTTATTGAAAATCTTGTGTTAGGGAAAATGTACCCATTTGAATCACTCTAATCCGTTCGACCAATTCTCATCACTTTTGCCGTTTTCCGCTATTAAATCAACATTTTCAGATGTATCAACAATGGAGAGTTGCTTGTTCACTTTTATATCTGGAGTTTTTTTTAAGGTCCAAAAAACCAAATTTCCAGTTTTTGCTTTTTGGGTGTTTTTGAAGCCGCCTTGAGTCAGGGATATTAAAAAACACTGAAAAAGCAAAAATTGAAAATTTGGTTTATTGGACCTTTTTTTAAAAAAAAACTCCGAAGTTGAGCTATTTATTTCTTTGGAACAGTCAAAAACATTTTATGAAAGCTGTAATTCATGATCAAAGTGCTGATAGGCCGATAATAGAAATAAGCTGAAAAGGGGTATAGTTCCCCTAGATAATTGTTTTATGTGGCAGTAGAGAGTTAAAACAACATAGAAATCTTTGTTTGAATATTGAGTATAACGTAAGGGTTAACGGCAAAACAAGAACAAAAAGGTAGCTCGTGCGCACTTTAAATTCAATTAAAACGAGTCAAGACCGCTCAATTGTGCTCAGCACTGATGGGATACGCGATTAGGCCAGGAAAGCGATTCAAATCGGAAACTAGACCTAAAAAACCATGACCATCATCGCAATTGACCATCTGTGGAGTCAAGTGTTGGAAGTTGGTTCGATCGTAGGTTTAACTTTTTGCCTCACTAATTGAACGGATGGACTCGCGCGGATCCTCGGCGCAATTCGTATCGGATGCCAAAAAAATAAATAAAGACCAAGTTTGGATGGATAAAAAGTTAAGGTGTGCGCGGTCTTCAAACCTCCGGCACAGTCAGGTCTTCCAAGGTCCGGCAGACCCCGAAAACGGAACCCGTCATTATCACAGGTCGTAAAGTTGGGCTTTGAGATGGGTTTTGGGGGTTGGAGCTTGCGTTTTTTTGTTGGGACGAGTCCCTTGGGGCGATTTGGGGATGGTTGGTCACTGTTGACGACTGTGGGAGCTTTTGGATTGACAGAAGCTCTGCAGAAGTTGTTGAGATATTTGGTTTGAAGCTTTCGGTGATTTTCGAGATTGGTTTAGTTCCCACCTCCCTTCAAATTTGTGATTCTATTTAAGAAGGATACCTGCAGAGTAAACATATTTTGTACAAGGACCACCCAGAATATTTGACCTTTGAGATCTTCACCTCGGCTTCCTAAATAAGAATTTCCATTTTTCAGCGTGAGAAACAACGATTAATCAATTTGTGTAGCCAATTCAGATTCAGCGCCAACAGTGTTCCGGTAGCTTTAACGACCTGTCACTGGTAGTTCATAAATCTTGAACCGGCTCAACCGCACTTACGAGTGCAAATACAGCACACACTCTAAACAGGTCATCTGATATACCTCCAAATAACCACAAATCTCATCACAGCCCCCCTGGTGACAGCCTGACTACCGCTGATGTGGCTTAAGTGGTGCGCAAAATCAAGGTTTCAAGGTCTCCAAGCTCTAAACGCGCTAGGGGGGAGTTCATGTCCGTCTGAGAGGGGGATAGGTACTCTCCACGAGATCTAATCTGATCGCGTCTGTCTGGTTAGTGGCGTCAGGGACAAGGTTGAGATGTCCACTGTAGGATTATGGTAGGGTTATGTTCAAGCTGAGCAATCCTCAACGAAACCGATCGTTTTGCTTTAATTTTAATTTTTGTATTTTTTAATCCAGCTGCAACTTTTTTGGTGTCTTTGGTATGCCATTTTTCAGAATCCGTTTGTCCATATAATTTACCATACAAATTTGACAGCTGTCCATACAAACATGATGTATGAAAATTCAAAAATTTGTATCTTTTGAAGGATTTTTTATCGTTTTGGTGTCTTCGGCAAAATTGTAGGTGGACTACACTGAAAAAAAATTATACGCGGTGAAACTTTTTGTCACTAAAACTTGATTTGCAAAAAAAACACTATAAAATTATTATTTTATTTTATGATATGTTTTAGGGGACATCAAATGCCAACTTTTCAGAAATTTCCAGAACGGGCAAGAAATCATCGACCGAATTATGAATTTTGGAATCAATACTGATTTTAAAAAAAAATCGTAATACTGGTCTCAACAAATTTTCAACATCATATTTCGATATAAAATCGAATTTGCAATCAAAAAGTACTTTAGTGAAATTTTGATAAAGTGCACCGTTTTCAAGTTATAGTCATTTTCAGGAAACTTTTTTGAAAAGGTCGCAATTATACATTTGAGCAATTCCAGCCCAAAACAGGAATTTTTCAGGTACTTTTTTCTCGACCCTCTCCAATTTCAATGAAACTTTGTAGACATGTTATCCTACGCTTATATAAGCCATTTTTGTGTATATGGAGCCAGTTCCACACGATAATGACATTTGAGAAGGGCGTAAGTGTTTTAAATATTTTTGTAATTCGGAATTTAAATATTTCTGTATCTCGAAGCCGTTGCATCGTATCAAAAAGTGGTCAAAGACAAACTTGTAGGAAATTTGACGGGCTTTTCGATAAAAATACACTGATAGAAAAAAACACCCAAATTTTATGAGATTTTTTGATTCGGGGATCGATTTTCCAGACAATTTTACATAAAAGTCTCCATATTGACCATTGTCCTAAGTCCAATCCTTGTAAAGTTACAGCGGTTTTAAAAATAAAAATGTTGAAAAAATAGGTTTTTTGATGGTTTTTGGCAATTTCTATATGACAGACTTGATTTTTCAGTCTCGTAAATATTTTTACCGGAAAGCTCGTCAAATTTCCCATAAGTTTGTCTTTGACAACATTTAAATTGGATGTATGAGCTTGCAGATATAAGCTAATTACATTGCTCATAATTGAAAACATCATATTTTTTCAGTGTAGTATAGTAACCTGGATAGTAAATTAGCTTATATCTGTAAGCCCATACATCCAATTGAAATGTGGTCCAAGACAAACTTATGGGAAATTGGACGAGCTTTCCGGTAAAAATATTTACGAGACTGAAAAATCAAGTCTGTAATATAGGAATTGCCAAAGACCATCAAAAAACCTATTTTTTCTACATTTTTATTTTTAAAACCGCTGTAACTTCACAAGGATTGGACTTAGAACAATGGTCAATATAGAAACTTTTATGTAAAATTGTCTGGAAAATCGATTCCCGTATTCGGTTTTTGAAAATTTTGACGTTTAGAGCACTTTTCAAAAAAACAGTTTCAGTAAATGATTTTTGTATTTTTTTAGGTGAGTTGCTCCATCCTGCATTTTTCGTGAGTCTTTTTGTAACATCTTAGGCTATCTTCACAAAAATTTTGAACGAAAAAAAATCGTGGGCTCCCCCTCGAATTTGACTTTTAAACTTAAAAATCAAAAAATTTCATAAAAATTTGACGTTTTTTTCTTTCAGTGTATTTTTATCGAAAAGCCCGTCAAATTTCCTACAAGTTTGTCTTTGACCACTTTTTGATACGATGCAACGGCTTCGAAATACAGAAATATTTAAATTCCGAATTACAAAAATATTTAAAACACTTACGCCCTTCTCAAATGTCATTATCAAGTGGAACTGGCTCCATATACACAAAAATGGCTTATATAAGCGAAGGATAACATGTCTACAAAGTTTCATTGAAATCGTAGAGGGTCGGGTACAACCGATTCCCTATTTGGCATGGAATTGCTCATTTGTTTTAATAAGTGCCCATGTTTGCCCACTTTTGAAAAAAATATTTTTGAAAAGCTGAGAAAATTCTTTATATTTTGCTTTTTTGAACTTTGTTGATACGACCCTTAGTGACTGAGATATTGCTATGCAAAGATTAAAAAACAGGAAAATTTAAATTTGGTAAGTCTCACGCAAACAACCCTCCATTTTCTAATGTCGATATCTCACCAAAAATCAAATATGAATAAAAATATGGATCATTCATAAAATTTTTCGATTTTTTCGAAAACATTTTTTTTAATCAATTCAATAATATTGAATGATTGTCCCTTTTGAAATGTTAGTCTTGATTTAAAAATAAATAAATATTGTTTTCGAAAAGATTGGAAAATTTCACGAAAGTGTCATATTTTAACATTGAAAATCGGACCATTAGTTGCTGAGATATCGACATTAGAAAATGGTAGGTTGTTTGGGTGAGACTTAGAAAACAGGGTGAGACTTTCAGAAATCGCTAGGTAAGAGTGGCGATTAGATGTTTAAGTTTCTTGTATTTCACGAATTTAACTAATTTGAATATTACGATTTTTCACCCGGAATCAATTTTATTTGAAAAAAGATAATTTATTGAAACGTGGTTGAATTGAGCGATTTTTTTATGATTGGAAGGCACGAAACAGTCAAAAATAGAAATAATCAGTTACTTAGAAATTCAGCAATACAAACATTCTAAAAAAAAAAACAAAAGTAAAAAGCAAAAATTTTGAACTTCAGAAATTTAAAAATACAAATACACAAAAACCAACCGTTTTTCAAATCTACAATCTAAAAAAATAACAGATACACTAAATTAAATAAGTCAGAATTTAAAAAAAATCTCATGGCTTGAAATTTTTAAAAAATCAAAAGTAGAAATTTAACAATCAGAAATTTAGAAATAACAGAAAAATTCAATGTTCAAAAAATCCAAAATTTCAAAATTTCAAAATTATGATGCATTATTTTTTAAGAATTTAAGAATTTAAGAACTTAATTTCAAATATTCAGAATAATCAAAAAGATACACAAACGGTATACAATTAAATAAAGAAAGCTTTATGACAATTTGATACAACCAAAAATTTGCATTTTAAATTCAAGGAAAAAAATCCTGGGGTTGCACATCTGTACTACTGTAGTTCAAAATTTGAAAAAAAAATGCAGTCCCAATACTCAATAAAATCTGATTTAATGAATTTATAATAGGGGGTGGGGGCACAATGTATGGGCTGCCCCTGCCCAATTTTAAGGGAGGCAAAAAGTATCTTGCCCCCTCAGAGTCGGCGCCCCTGCCTACAACTATGCCGAAGACACCAAATCGATCAAAAAACTCCTTCAAAAGATACAGATTTTTGATTTTTCATATATCGTTTTGTATGGACAGCTGCCAAATTTGTATGGAAAATTATATGGAAAACTAATGATTCAAAATGTCTTCTTTGGCCATACTGAAGGCACCAAAAAAGTTTCAGCTGTATTAAAAAAAATAATTAAAAATCGAATGATCGAAATCTCAGAGAATTGCTCAGATGTGAACTTTTGTCCGTTTTTTCTTGATTTACTCAATATAATTCAGCAATATATCCGTCACAGTTTATTCTACAAAAAAAGGCAACACATGTCTGCAGTACACCCACACAAGATTGACATGTTTATTATGTCTTGTAAAGTTCAATCACAATATCCTACACTGCATCATGTTTACACACAAAAATGAGCCATTACTTATTATTATTAGACATTTCATTCTTCTGCAACATGCAATCTTCACCAATGAAGTCAGCAAAACAACTAAACCGCCTACACACCTACGTGAAGATTGAAGAACCATTCTCTCCCTTACTGCTGACTAGAGGGACCACCCGTTGCTTGTGGCAGCCCCAAACAGCTTAGTTCCGCAAAGTTACCTCCGCGTGTCGATTAACTCTCGCGGCAAGGTAGACAATCTCATTAGGCATCTCGCGTCGCATCGTGATCACGACCATACGGAGATCTTGGACCAGAATTCTTCCCATTCACTCGTCACATCCGAGCACAACTCATCACACGTGTGTGTGACTTCTTCTCCAGCTGGCGGCTTATGATCATCATCGTCGTCATTCACGATCGTCATCGCCGCCGCCGCCATCATCGAGCGACATTTGGAAAATATCAAGAATTTCAATTTCAGCAAATTCCTCGATTTCCACACGACTAGGGGTGTGTTCCGGCACAGCTGATGTGTCCTCCGCGCGAATCGATCCCTGCGAGCAATGATCGTCCTCTGCGCTGCGATCGAACTCACCGCAACGACCTGACACGTTTCTAGAGCTGCCTACAAGTTCTGCTGGGTAGTACCATTTTAACGACGACACGGTCGGCGAGGGAGGAAACCTGCGAGAAGGTTAGAGCAGTTCTGCTGCTCCTCCCAGATCGATCCGTTCTGGGGATTCGAGCTGGAGGGAATCGAGAAGAGGATCGTCACCGTTGAAGGATCCGCGCCAAAATTCCGTAATAATGTTTACAGATCGTAGAATTTAACTCTAGTCCACGTCATTTGCGCATGATCCAGCGGTGATCTGATCTGGTTTAGTTTGGGGCTATGTCGTCGCGACACCGTAGATCCATTTTTGTACGCGGAACGATGAGGCTTGGAGATGGGATGGGACTTCGTGCGCCGTGTTGATTTAGTGCTTGAGATCAGTGTAACATTTAATTGAAAGTGCGGTTTTGAGGAAGTGTTGCCAGCGCAATAGAATTTAAAACGATATTGCAAAATCATTGGGGATATAAGCAAATGTGTGATATTGAGGCTGATCATTTTTTTTTCCAAAAACACGATTTCAAGTCTTTTGTGATTTTTAATTAGGTTAAAACTGGAAAACATAAAAAGTTATGATAAACTATAAAATTTCTAAAAATCTAAATTTAACCAAAAAAGAAAAAAAAGAGCAGTTCTCTCAGATTTCGGTCATTCGTTTTTTTTCCATACAAATTTGGCAACTGTCCATACAAAAATGATGTATGAAAATTCTAAAATCTGTATCTTTTGAAGGAATTTTTTAATAGATTTGGTATCTTCGGCAGAGTTATAGGTATGGATAAGGACTTCACAGTAAAAAATTTTTTGGTGATTTTTTATTTGACTTTTTATCACTAAAACATGATTTGCAAAAAAATACACTTTTATTTTTTTCCATTTTTTGATATGTTTTAGAGGACATCAAATGCGCACTTTTCAGAAATTTCCAGATTGTGCAAAAAGACTTCGACCAAATTATGCATTTTTCAATCAAAACTGATTTTTTCAAAAATCGAAGTATTGGTCGCAAAAATTTTTCAACTTCAAATTCGCAATCAAAAAGTACGTTACTGAAATTTTGATAAGAGGCAACGCTTTCAAGTTAAAGCCATTTTTAGGTAACTTTTTTGAAAAAAGTCGCAGTTTTCTTTTCTTTTTTTAAACTAGTAAACGTGTTTGCCCACTTTTGAAAACATTTTTCTTGAAAAGCTGAGAAAATTCTCTATATTTTGCTTTTTGGAACTTTGTTGATACGACCCTTAGTTGCTGAGATATTGCCATGCAAAGGATTAAAAACAGGAAAATTGATGTATTCTAAGTCTCATCCAAACAACCCACCATTTTCTAATGTCGATATCTCAGCAATCAATGGTCCGATTTACAATGTTAAAATATGAGCATTCGTGAAATTTTCCGATCATTTCAAATATCAAATATTTTCTAAGTTTTTAAATCACGACTAACATTTCAAAAGGGCCAAACATTCAATATAACTTCCTTTTAAAATGTTAGTCTAGTTACACTAATGTGCACCAATTAAAAAAATAAAACTACTACTATTTTCAAAAAAAACTACCATAAAATGGCTATAACTTCAAAACGGTGCACTTTATCAAAAAATCACTGAAGTACTTTTTGATTGGAAATTTGATTTTACATCGAAAAATGAAGTTGAAAATTTTTTGCGACCAATATTTCGAATTTTTGAAAAAAATCAGTATTGATTCAAAAAGTCATAACTTGGTCAACGATTTCCATTCTGGAAATTTGGCATTTGATGTCCTCTCAAACATATCTTAAAATAAAAAAATAAAAATAGTGTTTTTTGCAAATAAAGTTTTTGTAACATTAATAAGTTAAATAAAAAATCTTCAAAAAATTGTTTACCGTGTATCATTTTTTTTCAGTGTAGTCCGTATCCATACCTACAACAATGCCGAAGACACCAAATCGATCAAAAAATTCCTTCACAGGATACAGATTTTTGAATTTTCATATATTATTTTTGTATGGACAGTTGCCAAATTTGTATGGCAAACTAATGGACAAATTAATGATGCAAAATGGCTTCTTTGGGCATACCGAAGGCACCAAAAAACTTTCAGTCGGTTTAAAAAATACAAACATTAAAAATCTAAAAAGACCGATTTCGTAGAGAATTTCTCTTCAATCAAATTATTAGCTCTACAGCATTGCCTTGACGTTCTCGATTGCGAGATTCCTACTCGAAACTAAGTGTTTTTTTTTTCATAAAATTATTTTTATTAGGTCCTTTTCGGTGCTGGGATCTGGTTAGGACCGAGTCGGCTTTTGTAATTACATTTGGCTTAATAATTACAGAGGATCTTGTGGAAACTAGGTGTCCAAAGGCTTTATTGTTGAGGCAATTGCAAACCTCTTTTTACACCTAAGCTTCCATCCACCCCGGGTTTCGAACTGACGACCTTTGGATTGTTAGTCCAACTACCAGCGACTCCACCGAGGCAGGACCCAGGGAGACGATTCCTACACCTGGATTGTGCTAACGACCTAGCTAGTTAGACAGGGGGCAACATTTACGTCCCCGTCCGACGGAAGGCGTCATCAGACAAATTTCGTCCCGAAAAATGCTACCAGGACCGAAACCAGGCCGACTGGGTGAGAGGCAACCACGCTTACCCCTACACCCAAAATTCAGAGTCGAGATAATCGTTCTCTCAAAATTTATTGAGGGCTCAGTGCCAAAATCGATAGAATAATGGTACCAACTCACACCATCATAACAAATGAGTTCATTCGTTAGTTGAATCAACAAATCTCCAACAAGTGTCATACATCGACTTCTGACTTCTCCTTGGTCACCAAGCTGTGGTGGCCGAGACAGCTAAGTCATTGGATTGGTTTGTCAAAAATCTCTGGTTCGATTCCCGTTGTCGACACTTTTGGTTTTTTGTTTGACGTATGAACTTTTTTTGCAAATGAACCTCGAGAAAATAGTTCTATCGCCCATCTCGAGCTGTGTTCTCTGCGTCCATGAATGGTACCACTATTCTCTCGACTCGAGACCATCATTCTCTCGGACTAGCGCTGCCAGTTTTGGGTGTACACCCAAAGGAAAAATATATCTCAAAATCTGCAACATTGGATTTGCTGCAGAAAATGTCATATTTTGTAACATTTTTTGCAGCAAGCCCGTAGATCATTTTTGCCCGCGTGTAAAAATTTCAGCGATCTGCAGTTCTCGCCAACACATATAATGCTGGCCCGTTTCCGAGCAACACTCCAAAGAGAAGCATATGTTGGTGCTTTTTCACTCACTTTTCATCAAGCGTCCATGGCGCGGTGGTAGCGTGTCGGACCAATTACCAAGAAATTGGTGGTTCAATCCTCGTTCTAAGTGTTTTTTTTTGTGAAATACAACCAAAAAGCCGTCGGTCATGTCGATAATTGTCGGTAACGGGCAAAAATGTCATACTCCTATATCGCAAAAAATGCATGAGGACAGATTTCATGCAGATTCTGATATACTTTCATGCCGCCATGCATCACAATCATGCGACTGCCAGTTGGGTGTACTACAACATTCACTGTTTTAGCTAAACATATGCTTTGCAGATACTTATTATATGCGCGGTAGGGTGTTCCCTTGGCCGATCCCTGTAAGTTGTGGATTGCCTGCTTCTGTTTTGATGGTTCGACTGTGGGGGCATGCTTATTAATTTCTCGTCGCTCCATACCTTTAGTGACGTGATGGGAGCAAGGGCGTCTATACGAAGTGTCCCAGCACCCGCTACAAATGTCCGGTGCTTGGGGTGGGAAAAGGGGTGCCAGTATTTGTGGCACTAAAATTCGTGCAAAAAAAAAACTTATGCACGTGGGTACAGATTACGGAGTATGGAGATTATACATACACACAATGAAAAATAGCAAAATAATTGTCAAAGCTCCAAACATGATCCACTTTTGTGTTGATATGGTTTGATCTTGAGTCTGGTTTCTGCGAGCAATAACAAATTCGTTGACAAAGTTACAGCCTCGGTAACAGCTAACATTTTCCTGCTTCCTGTCCAGTGGTTCTTTGTCAAAAGGGCTCAATGCGTTCAGCCATCCATATGCTCTGGTATCATTCGTCAATTGCTTACAGCTGCTCAGACTGAAAACAATTTCGCCATGGGTCAGTTCAAAGTTTGCCTCGCTCCATTCGTTCGAATCCTGCCGTTGTCTTCCAGTCTAGACGCTCAGCGGAGGTAGCTGGCCAGTCAATGGATCCGGCTGTTGACAACGCAGGGTTACATTGAGGACGATTGATTCCGACGAGGTCACGAAAATTTCTACGACGGATTCCCGCTGGAGGTGCCACTCGTCGAATGTGTTGAACGGGCTCTGTCCGGCGTTGTCCGGGATCCACTCAATTACTCGGCCGTAGAATGGTTTGGCTTGAATGGGTTCAACTGTTGGACAGGTTTCGTTTAAAGCTACACCAGCCACGCGATGGATTAGCAGCAGAAGTTTGATTAGGGTGAAGAAATCCATTTCGACTGAGTAGAGGAATCATAAGTGATTTCTTTTATAGTGGACAGGGACAAAAGGCTTGTCAGTACATTCATTCTAGAAGAAAAGAAATTGACACAATGATGAGTCGTCATAAAGTGAATTTCCGTTAATGGAACTATTTTCATGAATTTGTACTCATAAACAATTTTCTCTTTGGAACAAATTTTCCCGATAATTATTTAGTATGTTCTTAGTTGATCTTCTTCTACCGTCGTTTAGGGGGTGAATTAAGACAGCGTGCCTTTGCTATGTTTTTGCACAATATTTTGATGTTTGTGATTGTTTCCGGTTAGAACAGGCACAGAACTAATAAATTACTACCGTAATCTGGGGTGAATCAGGACTACAGTCTGAATAGGGACAGCATTTTTTAGAGCACTTAAAGTTTTTTTTTTATTTTTGGAAATGGATGTACACATGTTGTTGGCCTGAGTCTGTTCTAACCGAAACCAGCCAGAAAAATCAAAGTATTGTGCTCCAACATGGTTAAAACTGCTGTCCCAATTCACCCCATGTGTCCCGATTGACCCCAGCTTACGGTACTAAAAATAGCTGTTTTTATTAATAGTGCAGTTCTTTTTGCCTCAGTTGACGGTATTCAATTTAAATCCATTTCTGACTCGATAGATTGCTTGCTAATATAATATCCTATTCATCGTATGCAACACGATGAACAATATCCGGAAAACTCAACTCAACTACAATCAAATCTGCGTCATTATTTTTTATTTTTTTTCATTAGAACGTCCAATTTTGCGTCGCTGGAATGGCCGGTTTTAGCGTATTTTTTTCTTCTTTCCCAAGAAATTGAAAAAAAAACGCCCGGAAATTCCCTTGAAAATTCCCATTTTGCTGCAATTGAAAGTTAAATGGTTTTTGAGCATTTGTAGTACCATGAGCGTGTGAGTTTAATTTAAAAAAATGGAAATCTCATTGTGTAATGAAGCTTTTTTTTATTTAATTTAAAATAGCCATGAAAACTTTTACCATGAGTAATTGATTAGGCTGAAAATCATGTGACATAAGCCATACCAAAAATGATATCACTTCACTATTCAAATATTTCGTTAGTTTTAAATATATTAAGAGTGCCCACAAATACAACAATATTCAACATCTCGCTCTCAAAATATATGATAAATATGAGTTGTGATTACAAAGAAAAGTCATTCTTAAAAAAAACCAGAAGAAATTTTATTCCAAAAAAATAACGCTTAACTATTTTGATTTTTAATTTTTTTTTTTCGTGTTCAATTCGAATGTTAACATTAATTTTAATTGCATTCACATGAACTGGACGAAAACCGTTAAAAGCAATTTTATGACGTCGGGCATAATCAACGAGTGCGGTCATGTCGATGTTACGAAAAATGTTTTCTTAGACAAGAAAAAATAATAAAAGGGTGCGTCTCTTCGATTTACTGGAAAAGAAACTTTTTTAAACAAATTTTCTAAAATCGCTTGGAATCAATACAAAAACTGTTTCAATCAGGTGTGGCGTCATCCACATAGTACGTCATGCTCTAGGGGGGAGGGGGGGTTTTCGCAAGTGTGACAAAGTGTGACAAGGTGGAGAGGGGGGTACGTGAGACTGTGACGTCACGCTAGACTATTTCTTGAATACTGAAAATTCAGTCTTAAAATATATCTAAATAAATTTAATATTTGGTAAACTTTACTCATAAATCAAACACGATTCCAAGCTTTAAGAAACCAAGTATTTGATAATAAGTGAAATATACCCATTTTAAGCCTGATAAGCGGTCGTGTTTGAATGATGCTGGATAATCTGGAGTGTTCCTTGAAATTTACTAAAACCAAGTACACCAACTAGTAGAGCAACTTTTTGTGAACATTTCTGTTTATTTTCACTTTTATTAAAAGTTGTGCTATTTCTTTAACAAGCATATAAAAAAATATTTCCCAAATGTATTCTAATCAGTCGAGTGCATTGGGCCACACCCATTTTCCTATTTTCAGCTTATTTCTTTTTTTCTACCAGCGCTCTTTTGAGTCTGCTTAGTGCTGCCAAAATTGAAGAAATTTCAGGCAAACACTCACGAAAAGTAGCATTCATAGACAAAGTTTCCTGGCATCACTGGCTCACTCCAACAGGCGCTGCCTGGTGGTGTCGGTGGCCACCCTTTGTTCTTTATTTGCCTTCGCTTCTCGCTCGGTTTTCTTCAGCCTTCGATTGGAATGGGTAGTCAAAATTGAAACGTCAAAAGACTTGGCACGTTTGTGTTTTTGATGGCGCTTGCTAATTATTTATATGTTTCTTGATTATTTTTCAAGTGAGTGACTAACTAATGTGCATAAGAACATGTTGCCAGTAGTTGGAAGCAATTTTATACCTTAAGCGCATTGAAATCGTTAGCGCAAGTTTTTGCCGATTTTAGCGTGACATACTTTATGGATAACGCCTGTGTATTTTTTCAAACGATAGATTTCTGTCGATAGATTAAGATGTGCTATCGATATTTGACCAAAATTGAAGTTTATCGTCTCTCCCCGACGGATTTATGTTGAAAAAATCGCATTTTTCGAAACTTTTTTCAGAAATGCTTATTTAATTTAGCTTATTTTCCCAGTAAAACCAATAAATGCATCTTGTAGGAAATTTCACGGCAAACATTTTTCCCTCTGAGAAAATACAATTTCGACCCTCACGTACCGAGATATTTCAGTTTAAGAGAGAAAAAAAGTGCCAATTTCCAAAATTTCTCATAATTCAGACACAAGGCCTACTAATTACACTTCTAGAACCTATTTTTAATGCAATTGCCCAAAAAAAAAATCAAATGCAGTCGCTTTTCCTAAAAAGAAATCCGGTATTCTTTTTTATATACCCATATTAATTTGGAGTATTGAATTTGATTTCAAACATAATTAAATAAAACATTTTTGGAAAAAATAGATCTTATTCACCATGTGATCAATACGTCAAATGCTGTATCAAGTAGGCGAATACCCGTTTAGGTTATTTGGGTTTTTTTTTAATACATTCCTAACAGTAATTTGAAAAAGCTATGAGGAAAAGTCAAACCAATCCTGGATGTTTATAGCACATTTTGAAGGGCTTTAAAAGACCTTTGAAATGCAGCTTAGAGAGTTGGAATTGATGAAGATTTACGAAAATTCGAGCAATTTTAAGATTTTTCATGTTATTTGGCAAAATCTACAAAAACTGCACCTTAAGTTGCTACTCAGAAAAAAGTAGATTTTTTGGATGATTGAAAATTTTGTTGGTTGAACATTGCCTTTTTAAATGTAATTTTACCTCAAATATGTTTAAAAATATGAAATTTAAACAAAACTGATGAAAATTCACCAGTTCCTGCTTTTTTAAAATAAAGATTTGAATGTTTTTCTAAAACAAACATGGCAGACAAACGGCCTACCGGGAATGATACCTTTCAGAGCCTTATTTCCACCTTTTTTGGAGTTTTACAATGATGAGTCATTGAAGTAATTTTGGAAAAATTTAAATAAATAAATCTTTCGTTAAAAAAAATACTGAAACTTGGCAGCCCTTCTCGCGCTGAACAAATCTTCTTCAAAACCAGAACATTGCACTTTTTCGTGGGAAAAGATCAACAATGTTCTAGCGAGTTTCCAAGAACTGTTTCAAGCGACAAATGGTGACGAAATCATTTAAAGTCGCACGACCCCCCAAATCGTCAATCGCTGATCTACTACAGAACAAACTCATTGAGGCCGCAACGGAAACATGCTGTTTGCGCCAGAGCTGAGCCAACTTGGTAAATTGAATATGACAGCTCACTTCTGCGCAGCTTTTGGCAAATAACTATATCACTTGGCCACGTGTTTGACAGCTCCTTGAGCCGACCGGCTCCCTGAACCGTGAACTAGAGTGTGGCGTTGCACCATTCGCTGATGCCACTCGATCTCTTTCGATGTTTGAAGATGATGCACTCATAAACCACCCTGATGGTAGACAATGCGCCACGGTGGTACTGCACCTTCGAAGAATTGAACCATCCAGCTAGTTGGGATGAAGAAATCTTCTACGGAGGGGAAACAAAAAAGTGCAAACATTACAAGTGAGAGGACAAGACAAAGTGATGGCATTTAATTGCAACAGAAATGCAGTGTAGTGGATGTTGGGGAGAATTTCGGTACATTTTTGAAGAATTTAGACAAAGCTTAACCATCTCAAGCCTGCCATAGGTTGGAGAGTGTAAAACAAGAAACATCTTCGGACAAGGTGAACCAAGAGTAGAGTTTGATGGCCTGAAAGAACTTGAACAGACTACCAGAAGGTAATTCGGGTGCTGTTTGGAAACAGTGTGGCATTTGGCAATAACTTGTTTTGGGACTTACGGAAGTTCATAATGCTTCAATGACACCAATCTGCCAATCGCTGAAACAAAGCAAAAAAAGTGGATAAATCCAATTAAATCGTCTATCAACCGTGTTCCTAATGAGATTAACACTTCACAGCAGAGTCTAATCTGGCCGCAAGGCAGAGTTCTTCTTCAGAGCTTCCCCGTTCAAGTCCCATCGAAGATCCATTAAAAACGAGCTTAATTGAACGACGAATGAAGGCAAAAAAGACTCTAGATTGTTTCTAAGCTTTTTGCTAACCTATAGTGCCATCCTCTTCAAGTGACTCACCTGATGTAAACATCCGGGCGTGGAGTGGTATTGCCTCCGGAGAGTAGTTCAATAACGACTCCCACATAAATATCTTGCTTCCCAGCAAGCTCTTGTTTCCAGATGCAATTGTACCCCTCTCGTACGAAACCAGACTAAATCCGAAATCGAAATCAAACCAACCATAAATCATCGAACATCAGCGGATTCCATACCGGTTTAACTTCCTCAAAGAACGCGCTCGCATCACCACGAGAGGAGTTTTTATCGGGGAAAAATCGGCAGGTTCCACCGTATGACAGGTAATAACTATTATTTTATTGCCGCTAATGATGGCGAAAATGATGATTATGATGAGAGGGGTCGAAAGGTTTAATTTAATAGATTATGATCTAGTGTGAAATTAGTTCCTGAATAGTACTGTGGAATACCGCGAGGGAACAATGCAGTAACCTTTTCGTAGATTGATTCTTTTTTTATCAAGTTAAGCCAAGTCAAGTCCAGTTTAAAATCACATTTAAGACATAGTCTTCTCGATTGAATTCTTGGTGATTTACAATTTCACTTTTTGTCACTAAAATTTGATTTGCAAAAAAACATTATTTTTTTTCATTTTCTGGTATGGTTTAGGGGTCATAAACCCAAGTAACATTTTTTCCAGGAGTTCTACAAGAGCTCTTCAAGATAGCTACAGCATAGCAGTTTGGACCGCGGTAGGATAAAACTCTCTTCAAGTATTCTTCCAAACTCCTGAAGAAGTTTTGAAGAGAATTTTATCCTACCGCGGTCCAAACTGCTATGCTGTAGCTATCTTGAAGAGCTCTTGTAGAACTCCTGAAAAAATGTTACTTGGGAAAATGCCAACTTTTCAAAACTTTCCAAGTTGTGCAAAAAATCTTTGATCGACTTATAAGTTTTTGAATCATTACTGATTTAAAAAAAATAGAAATACTGGTCGCAAAAAAATTTCATTTTATTTTTCGATGTAAAATCGAATTTGCAATCAAAAAGTACTCTAGTAAAATTTTGATAACGTGCACCGTTTTCAAGTTGCAGTCATTTTTAGGTAACTTTTTTGAAAATAGTCGCAGTTAGTCATTTTTTTTAATAAATGCCCATGTTTGCCCACTTTTGAAAACAATATTTTTGAAAAGCTGAGAAAATTCTCTATATTATGCTTTTTCGAACTTTGTTGATACGACCCATAGTTGCTGAGATATTGCCATGCAAAGGTTTAAAAACAGGAAAATTGATGTTTTCTAAGTCTCACCCAAACAACCCCCCATTTTCTTATTTCGATATATCAGCAACTGATGGACCGATTTTCAGTGTTAAAATATGAAACATTCGGAAATTTTCCGATCTTTTCGAAAACAATACTTTCAAAATTTTCAAATCAAGACTAACATTTCAAAAGTGCCAAACATTTAATATTACCCCCTTTTGAATTGTTAGTCTTGATTTAAAAATTTGAAAATATTGTTTTCGAAAAGATCGGAACATTTCACGAATGTTTCATGTTTTAACATTGAAAATTGGTCCATTAGTTGCTGAGATATCGACATAAGAAAATGGTGGGTTGTTTCGGTGAGACTTAGAAAACATAAATTTTCCTGTTTTTAAACCTTTGCAGGGCAATATCTCAGCAACTAAGGGTTTATTTTTAAAGGTCCTTTTCGGTACTGGGACCCGGGTATGACCGAGAAATTCATGACAATATTGTTAATATTATTGTTCCTTAAAGCGTTGTTCCTATTATTGATGAGTGGTCCCTCAAATTAAAAAAGTGTAAAAAGCCTCTATTTGATAAAACATTTAAAAGATATACGTTATTGAATGTACAGTGAATTTTGTTACGCAATGCGTTACGTTTTCATAATTCGTCGATTTTTCTAGAACGACACAACATTTTTGCAATATTTTAAATGCAATTTGTAGGTTTTGTTCAGATCTACAAAACACCTTTTGAAGCTTGAAAAAATATTGTATGGATTAAGCGAAATCTACGAAATCAAAAGCGTAACGCCACCGCGTAAAAAGAGGTTTCTCTGTACAGAGAAACCTCTCTTTAGGCGGGTGGTTACGTTTTTCGAATTTGTCGTTTTTTCGGAAACGACGCAATAATTTTGCAAGCTTCAAAAAGTGTTTTTTTGATTTACATAAAACGTACAAATTGCTTTGAAAAAATTGCAAAAAATATTGTGTCATTACCGAGAAAACGAAAAATTATTTTAAAAAACGTAACGCCTCGTGTAAAAGAAGTTTCTCTGAAGTTTACAATCGATTGAACAAGTATTTTAATGAAATTTCTAAATTTATCTGTAATGTTTGCTCATTGATTTTTCAGAGAAATTTTGAAGATAAGGCGACAAAAACAACTCAGGGGATCTTCCCAACATAATTCATGAAGTTTGATAATTTTTATCATAATAGTCATTTAGGAGCCATTCATAAACCACGTGGACACTTTAGGAGGGGGCAGTTTATGGATGGTCCCTTAACAGGATGAACAATTTTGAAAATTGTGTAAATATGATGACACTTTTTTACACAAATAATCTTTAAAATACAAAAAAAAAATAATTATTTTGCATTAAACCTCATTTAAAAAAATATCAAGCCTCATTTAAACCCAAAATATAAATATTCATGAGAAATATTTACTTCAATGACAACAAAATATTTGTGTATGTGTTTGAATAAAAACGTAGCTTACCTGAGCAGACGAAAATAACCTGGGAACTACATTTTTTGATATGGGAAAATACTAGGCCTACAAAATTTTATGTTATATATAACAAGATTTGTTATTCATCGTTGTGATTTTTTTGATTTTGAATTATTATTGTAATAACAAACTAATAACATTTTAAGTTACTCTTCGAACAAATCTTTGTTATTATTTTTTGTTATTTTAACAATTAATCCGATCATCCCAATAATAGTTGAAGGTATTCTTCCATATCAAAAAATGTTATTCCAAAGATGTTTTGCCTTTCAACCAATATCAGACCAAATCTTGTTATGAAAACGTAAACTGTTTTTAAACCTTAATGCAAAAATTGATTTTTCAACAAGATTCCATAACACTTTCCGTTATGTTAACAGTTTTTGTTATTGAAATGGCATGAATTTTGTTATTACCGTCTGCCCGGGTATCTTCTTGGTGCACCACTTCAAATTTAAATGTGATGCTCAGGCTCGTTGTTAGTAAAATTTAATATCATTTCCTACAATATCATTATGAAGAATTCGGTCAAGAATATATTTTAAGCAATCAATGAAACAACTTATTTTTAACAAAGTTTTTATTTTATTACAACATGTTCAACAGTTTTTGTTCGTTTCATTTCTTTTCGCTCATTATCCATTTATCAAAAAGGTACAACATCGGTTTGGTATGGGGTCGTTCCTTACAGGGTCTACATTGCTTTAACGGTATACGTTCGTAACTTTATGATTTAGTATGCTTCAAATAATACTTGGACGTTTCCTAACTACTACCCTAACTACTCTTCAATAGCACTTCACTTCCCTACAGATCCTTACACGCTAATGAATGGTCCGAAATTATTGCATTGAAGAATAAACATAAAATACGCTCGAGATGAAGCTTCCCTCACGCTAACGAATTGCACAGGTCCCTTAATCACAAGAGTAATGGGTGAGTTTTGACAGTGTCCAGGTGTAATCAGCACAGGTTAAGTCTGCGTAATGTACAGAGTTTTAGTGTAGTGAGTACAGAACACGTGTCTTACGAGTATTTAAATAAAATAAAATTAAATAACAGGCTTGCACTTAGTGGCTACTCGAAAACAACAAGATCAACAACAATACTCTCTAGTGTTTCCGGTATGATTAACAGTAACAACAATACGGTAAGATTTAATAAAACTGGGGGCCCACCCTAGCTCTGAAGCGTTTTGGGTGCGACGATCCGCGAAAGCTTCTAGCGTGTCCGGTACGTGTGCTTGCGCGAGAGCTTTTCTCTAGAGAAGTTGAAAAAGATCGATGAAATCCCTCTGGCGGTGACTAGCTAAAACTCTCTCGCGTACTTGCTTGCTTTTTTTTCTAGGTTATGCTCAAGCTTTTATGCCGCGGATCGCGCGCGCGATCACTTCGTACAAACTAGGGTGGTTGAGAACGCTCGTTTCCTATGTACACCACAGGGGTAGGAGGCAGGAGATTTTCTTCAACGAAAATGTGGTATGATGAATCCCGCTCCCTTCACTTGCTGGAGGACGACGACGACGACGATTCGGACGAGGAGCCGTGGACGCTTTCGTAGCTGACCTCCGCGTGGAAGCCCTTCTCGTCGGCGTGGTAGCGCACGTTCTGGACGCGACCGTCCGGGAGGAGGATGTGGTACTCGCCCCGCGTCACTCCGTTGTCACGGTTTTGGATGTGGCCAAAGTCGTTGCCGGTGTGGAAGTCACGCACGCGGTACCCGAAGGCGTAACCCTCGCCGTCCTGAAAGAGAGAAAAGGTTTAGGTGGTTCGCAACCGGCTTTGAAATACTTCCTGAAGACGCCACTACTCACGTCATAATCCTCACTGTGCTCGTCATCATCGTGGTGATGATGATGGTCGGAGTGCGGGTGGTCAAAGTGGTGTCCGTGGTACTTGTGGTGTGCCGCGTGCTCGTGTTCGTCCTCCTCGTGTTCCTCGTAGTGTTTGACGTGGTGTTGATGCTGGTGTTGCTTGTAGTTGACCTGCCTCGTTTGGTACTGTACGCTGATTGGTTCGACGATCGTTTCCGGGGTGCTGTGGACTTCTTGGAGGTAGCTGGCGGATTCTTGGTTGCTGATGTCGCCTGACGATTCGTAGCTGTGTTCTGACTCTGCGGTCGGTGGGACCGGAGTCGAGGACGAGCTGATGATGTAGGTGGCGTGCGTTGGGGTGGCGATCGTGGGTCCGATCAGGTCTGAGTCAGCGATGTCCGATACGACCTCCTTGATCGGGGTGTAGTCCTTGGTCATGGGGACCTTGAGCTGTGGGTTCATCTGGACCGTGTGGTAGAGGGTGCTTGGGCTGCTGTTGTCTTCGTACAAGATCTTTGGTCCGTTTTCGATTTGGACGCTGCGATATCCGGGCATCTTCTTCGCTGGGGGAGGAGTCGGAGTGGAGGATTCACCGGGGAAGAGAATCGGTGCGGTATTGTCCTGGGGTCGAACTCGAGTCTTAAGCTTTTGGAGAGGCTGTTGGTTACCGATCGGGATTGGCATTCCCAGCAGGTCGTTGAGTCCCTTGAGTTGGATCGTTGGTCGTTTGCCGATCAACGCCGACAGCGCAGCGATGCTACTTCCGGTTTTTTCGTAGCTCTCCGAAGAATGGGATGCCTCCGTCGGGTTTGGATGTTCAACAACGTGGTTGTCGTCGTAGTACGAGGATTCCGACTGTTCCTTCGAGTCCGGAACAACGATCTTCAGGTTGGCGAATGATTTTGGTGATTCTTTGGGTTGTTCGTAGCGCAGCTCAACGGGACCGTACGGATTGTTGTAATCCTTGGAGTCGCTTTCCGAGGAACTTCCGGAGCCGGTGGGCTCCTTGTCGTACGAGATCGAGATCGTCGGTTGAACGGTGATCTTCGTGCGGGACTCCTTCATGCGGACTGGGATCTCCTTGATCACGTACTTAATCTTTGGCTTTTCCTGGTGGTATTCCTTGGAGGATTCGGGAATTTCATAAGAGTTTTCATGGGAATGTTCGAAGCTCTGAGATTGTTCATAACTCTGGGACAGTTCCTTCATCTTGTAACTCTCCATGGTCGGCTTGTAGGTGTGTACGTACTGTGGACTGACCACCAGTGGCGGGTAGGTTGCCTTCTGCTGAAGTCGCTTCGATCGGTTCAGGTTTGAAACAGGCCACCACGCTCCCGGGTTGGACTTTTCCGGCTTGATGTTCTCACTCGAATCCTGACTGGACATTGGTTTGCTCGGAACGAATCCGGTTTCGATTGGTGGGCTCGGAGAAAACTTGGACTCCTTAGGACTGCTTGGGAAGCTTGGCTTGGCGCTGGTCGTCGAACTGAACGGTTTCTTGGTCTTTGGTTTCTTATCTCCAAAGTAGTACTTTGGTGGCGAGCGTGGAGGTTCCTCCGAGATCTTACCGTTCATACGCTCGTTCTCCTGAATTGCGATATCAATCGCCTTCTGTACCCCAAGTGGCAAATCTTCATAATTTGCTAGCTTCTTCTTTCCACCACGAACCTTCACCCGTCTCGACTCCTCAATGTTCAGGTCCGAGTCATCGCTCTGATTCTCGCGCTTCTCCTTCTTCCTCTCGCGCCTTCTCGGCTCTGGTCGCTCCACAATCTCATCAAAAACCGACCCCCGCTTGAAGTTGTCCGAAGTCATAAAAGGCATCCGCAAGTTCGGATTCTCCTCAATCAGCTGCTTGTTGAACAGTCCACTATCCCGATCGGCAGTCTTCGCGTCCTGCAGCTGGAAAGAAACCACATCCCGACCCTCGTTATTGCCCGGATCCGCCGATCGCTTCCTTCTCTGATGAATCGCTCCCTGTCCTTCCTGCGGACTCTGCGTAATCGCGTCCTTCGCCTCAAACCACAGAATCTCCCGCGGCACCGGCTCCAACCGTTTCGGAACCCGTTCAACTCCCAGCTCACGCTTAACCCTTCGCTTGTTCTTGCTCGACGATTCCACCTTCGGGTGAATCATGGCGTCCTCCAGCGTAAACTTGAACACCTCCCGCGGAACAATGTTGACCTGCTTGGGCTTCCTTAGCTGCTGCTGCTGCCCCCTCGCCTTCTTGGCCGGCGGCGGCGGTGGCGGGTGAGCCAACGCGTCCAGCCGTTTCGTTCGCACCGAGGCAATCCGCTTGAGATTCTCCATCCGGATGCGGTCGTTCTCGGTTTCCTCGAAGCTCTGGTAGCGCTCGTTGGCCGCCGGGTTGGCCCAGGCGTAGGACGACGCGGACATCATCATGCCTTGCGGTTCCGCCATCTGGCGGTTCCGTTTCGTCAGATAGGCGTGCATGCCCTAAAATTAATATCATTAGTTTCAACCCTAACAGCAATTACTCAATATCACTCACATTCTGATTTTCCGGAGTCGTCAGGTAGGCAACGGCCGGTCGTCCCAGCTCGAACACATCCTCAAAGACGGCGGCCGGCGATCGTGTTCCTAATACTACCGGTAGTAGTAGAAGAAGCTGCAACAATAAAAAAACTCGTTAATGAATTGAATAATTATTTGTTTTGACGCAACCAAAAAAAAATCGCAACGCGATTTAATTACAGGGTTCGTCGCTTGTTCGCTCAGCGCCGCGCGTTGAAGTCTCTCATCTCGGGAAGTGTATCAAACGAGCGTTTCAGTGTATGAATCGAAAAAAAAAGAAGTGGCACGTGTGAAAAATCTCAAAAAGCATCGATCCGCAATTAAACGCGCGGCTGTTTAGCACTAATTTTGTTTTCGGCCGGCTTTTCGGCGTCAGTCGGGTACGTGTGTTCGATTCAAATCGGAAGTGTCAGTCAGTGAGTCAGTTGGTCAAGACAGAGTGCAGTCGGAGGAAGTGCAAGCGAAGGTCGAATTTCTTTGTTTTTGATGGATCGATAGCTGGATGATAGGCTTTTTGGCAGCGAGCGATCTTTGATTGATTGGCACTTTTTTGCGAAGATCAATGTCAGTTCCGGATCGGATGGTTCGAATTTGGGAGGAAAAAGGAAAGAGCGTGAATTGCAAGTTTTTGTTTTGAGGAGATTTTGACAAGACAGGTTATGTGATGGTAATGGTGATGAACATTTTGTTTACTTGTTGGTGCACTTTTTGAGTAAACGATTTTTTTTTCAGACTAGATTATGCTTAGTCCTCAAAAATGTCATTTCGAATATTCGAATCACAAAAAATATATAATCAATTAATCAGTTCAAAATGACCAAATATTATAATATGGGTCATTCCATCTGAATCGGAACAGCATTTGAAAATTACCCTCTCCGATCCTGCTCAAATTTGGCAGGGCTGTTGATACTATCAAAACATGCAAGAATCCCGAATTTCGTCCAAATCGGACCACCCCCTCAATTTTTGTACCTCCCCAAAAAATCGACTTTTTGGTGATTTTTGACCATACCTCCTAGTTTCAAACGGCGATAGCTCAGGAACCACAAATCTTAGAAGGTCGATCTTAGGCTCAATCTTGAAGGAAACTGGACGTAGAATCCATTTCCGTGATCAAAATGTTGATTTATTTATTTTTTTCTACCTGTATTGTGCAATTGAAAACTTAAAACGGTCGTATCTCAAAACACCCCAACTTATTTTTTTATTTGACCTCACCAATGTGTTCCCCGGCAAATTTTACATGAGAATCACCTATCGACAGAAATGGATATGTTTCGTTCCAGAGATATCGAATTTTAAAGTTTTGTGTTTTCGATATTACCAACATCAACTTCATTCGCCGCATATGCTAGAAGCACACAGGCGGGCTGATCAATAACTGCTGTTTCACTGGGGGGGGGGGGGGGGGAATGATAATTCAATAGAAATGTAATGCATTTGAACGAGCTTACAAAATAATCCATGTCTGAAACATTCTTTGAAACTACCGAATTGGAAAGAGGGGGGGGGGGGGGGTTATACCCTTTCACACATAACCAATGTTTTTTTAAATAGTATAATTTTTTACACTATTTTTTATTTTTTGTTCGATTTTTTGAGATTTTACAAACTCTTCTAAAATTTTACAGTTCTTTGCAAAAAATGAGTTTAAAAATTCTTGATGTTTTTGCGTTTCGAAAAGTAGATTTTTTATTTTTTGTAAGTTCTCTCATCTTTTTTTCAAGTGTTTTATTAATTGTAAGTTTTCTATAGACTCATCACGAACAGATTCTTAGAGTTCAAGGAACCATTTGCACTAATTTTATCAGGAACAGTCAGTTTATAACAAAATAGAATTGTTCAAGATAACTATATGAACTTATCACTTAATTTTTTTTTTCATAATCATAAATATGACCAATAAATTTAGGTTTGCTAAAATCATACATTTTAAATAATTTTCAAGTTTTTTTCACAACCAGATTAATTTAACTATATTTGAGAATTTTTTTTGGAATTTGGAATTTTCTCTTTGGAAGAAAGGTTTAACAGTTTTGGACTATATTGTGTAGTCCACAAACTGCTTTTGCATGACTTTTGTTTTTTTTTTTTTGTTGAAACTTCAGGATTATGAAAACTATTAATACTTAAATTATGAATTATCTTATTTTGATTAAAATTTGTTCCAAATTAAAGGGGGGGGGGGGAATAATATTTATGAAAATTAGCAAAGGGAGGAATGGAACGAAAAAGGTTGAGAAACACTGAAACAAAGGCTGTTGGATCACACTGAAAGTATAAATTGGGAAGGTTTAATTCAGGGGTGCCCAACCTTTTGGCCTTGCGGGCCAGATCTGATTTTCCTGAAGCAGTGGCGGACCGGAACTTATATTTGATAAAAGTTGAAAAAGTAAACACATTTTTTTCAATTTTTTTATGATTGGGTTCTTTTCAAGTAAAATAAGTAAAAGAATTAGTGTTGCAATTTTGATTCATATATCTTGATTTTAAGAATGCATAACAAAAATACCATTTAAAAATGTGTTTATTTGACTTATTTAAATTTTTGTTTGTTTAAAATTGTATAGATATTGTTTTTGACGATTGCAATTAAATCCTTGATATATTTTTTTTATAAAAAAAAATCAAATTTCAATGATCGTTGCATTTGAAGTTTTTGATACATTTTTAATATTTTTAAAATATTTGCAGCGATCTATTTTCAGTATGAATAATTTGATTTTTTAAGTTTTTTTTAAATTGAGTCATAAAAACACCTCATAATGCCATATTACTGCTGACCCCAAAGCCAAATGGGTCAATTAGATAGTAAAAAACTCACATTTCCTCCCTGCAAAATCGGTCTTTCAACCGTTAATTTTGCTAAAGCCTCAAGCGATTATTAAAAGGTGGCTGCCATTCATCGATGCAATACACTACAAATACGGTTTACGACCGTGTTGAGTCCAGAGGCCGATGAAACAGTTTCGTGCTTCGATCGAATCGAGTTCGAAGATTACTATCAAAATAATATAGTAACACCTCGAGCCAGGGCGGGTTGTTTGTTTATCTACAGGGCAATGCTATAGCATGGTAGGAAAACCTAACCGAGAAGAACTAATCGCATCCAATTATGCATAATACAACATATATGCAAGCCAGTTTGGCGGCTTCGAACGAGAGGGTGCATCACAGCCACAACCTTACCTCCTACCCCTCGGGGGGTTAGTTTGGTTACAAAAATGGAGAGAAAGATGGCTTAATTGGAGTTTGTCATGCTTCCTGATTTGGAGCAGAGCAGCAGCAGCGGCAGACGACGACGACGATTTCGTAATCGACCATGCTGGGAAGGAGGATCATTGGCCTGGCGGAGCGCACCAGGGGCGAAGTCTCGATGATGGACTTGGGGCTGCTTTTTCGCCACAGTGGTGGATGTGTAGTACCCACAACTTGTTAAGGCTAATCAATTCCGCTGTTGGCCACCACACCGGTAGATCCGCAAGGAACAAGTTGAAACTGTCGCGTCTCGTTTACGTTGGATCACATAATTAAGGTTGAAAATGACTGCTGGGGTGTACGGAAGGCATTATGGTGAGCGATTTCAATGAAAACGGATTGTAAACAATGTTGAAAATTGGGAGCAATGGCAATTATGCATATTACCTTAACAATGGTCTATGTCAGTATATATCTGTATTGATAATTACGTTTCAGCAGAATTTTGCGAATACCTATACCCAAGAATAAGAAGTTTAAGCTTTAAAAAATGAAAATCGTTCTGTCTTCGGTGACCATAGAATATTATAATTCACTATTCATAACCAAAATTTTCATTCCCATACTAAATATTTCATCATCTTTCTGTCACTGTGGATGGCAATGATTTATATAGTTCCATACATAAGCATTTTGAAAATAGTCTTAATTCAGTTTAAATTTTATAAAGTCATTTCAATTTTAATTTAAATTTTGATTGCATTTTTTTAATACCGATGTTACATGCATTGTCAAAACTAATCTAATTTTATCTAATCATATTGCAGCCAGTCTTTCAAGGGCATCCTGGAAAGTGCCTTAGGATTAACGCCTAGACCTCTTGTCATTATTAACATTTGCAGTGCCCCAATACAATAAATTGCTTTGAAACATCACAAACGTTAAAACGACCAGGCCAAATGCGTAAAGTTTACCGCAAAGATGATTCGTTGAGGCGGATTGAGTTTGAGCACGAATGCTCAAACAACAATAGGGAAGGAAGAAACGTGGGGATCCCCCGCTCACGTTCCTGTTTGTTGGAGCAATAAATCTTTAGGAGTACCATGCTAAGAAGTTTTGGTGCTTTGGGACCCTCTAGGCTGGGACATCGTATTTTCACAAATGCCCTGGATACTACTTGCCATGGTTATAGCGCCACAACTCGCTCAGACAGATGTTACCTTATAATTTACTGTTTATGCAACTGAGCAGTTCTCTAGGATTTCGGTCATTCGATTTTTTTTTTGTATTTTTTAATCCGACTGAAACTTTTTTGGTGCCTTTGGTATGCCCAAAGAAGCCATTTTGCATCATTAGTTTGTCCATATAATTTTCCATACAAATTTGGCAGCTGTCCATACAAAATAATGTATGAAAATTCAAAAATCTGTATCTTTTGAAGGAATTTTTTGATCGATTTGGTGTCTTCGGCAGGCCAAACTTTCAATATTACGCCCTTTTAAAATGTTAGTCTTGATTTGAAATTTTTTGAAATATTGTTTTCGAAAAGATCGGAAAATTTCACAAATGTTTCATATATTAGGGTAATTCTCTACCAACTCACACGAAATCGGGAAAAGTTGCCCCGACCCCTCTTCGATTTGCGTGAAACTTTGTCCTAAGGGGTAACTTTTGTCCCTGATCACGAATCCGAGGTCCGTTTTTTGATATCTCGTGACGGAGGGGCGGTACGACCCCTTCCATTTTTGCACATGCGAAAAAAGAGGTGTTTTTCAATAATTTGCAGCCTGAAACGGTGATGAGATAGAAATTTGGTGTCAAAGCGACTTTTATGTAAAATTAGACGCCCGATTTGATGGCGTACTCAGAATTCCGAAAAAACGTATTTTTCATCGAAAAAAACACTAAAAAAGTTTTAAAAATTCTCCCATTTTCCGTTACTCGACTGTAAAAAATTTTGGAACATGTCATTTTATGGGAAATTTAATGTACTTTTCGAATCTACATTGTCCCAGAAGGGTCATTTTTTCATTTAGAACAAAAATTTTCATTTTAAAATTTCGTGTTTTTTCTAACTTTGCAGGGTTATTTTTTAGAGTGTAACAATGTTCTACAAAGTTGTAGAACAGACAATTACAAAAATTTTGATATATAGACATAAGGGGTTTGCTTATAAACATCACAAGTTATCGCGATTTTACGAAAAAAAGTTTTGAAAAAGTTACTTTTTGCGTTTCTCTTTGTTTCGTCGTCCGTGTCTGTCGCGGGTGACCATGAACGGCCATGATCGATGACGACCAACTTTTTCAAAACTTTTTTTCGTAAAATCGTGATAACTTGTGATGTTTATAAGCAAACCCCTTATGTATATATATCAAAATTTTTGTAATTGTCTGCTCTACAACTTTGTAGAACACTGTTACACTCTAAAAAATAACCCTGCAAAGTTAGAAAAAACACGAAATTTTAAAATGAAAAATTTTGTTCTAAATGAAAAAATGACCCTTCTGGGACAATGTAGATTCGAAAAGTACATTAAATTTCCCATAAAATGACATGTTCCAAAATTTTTTACAGTCGAGTAACGGAAAATGGGAGAATTTTTAAAACTTTTTTAGTGTTTTTTTCGATGAAAAATACGTTTTTTCGGAATTCTGAGTACGCCATCAAATCGGGCGTCTAATTTTACATAAAAGTCCCTTTGACACCAAATTTCTATCTCATCACCGTTTCAGGCTGCAAATTATTGAAAAACACCTCTTTTTTCGCATGTGCAAAAATGGAAGGGGTCGTACCGCCCCTCCGTCACGAGATATCAAAAAACGGACCTCGGATTCGTGATCAGGGACAAAAGTTACCCCTTAGGACAAAGTTTCACGCAAATCGAAGAGGGGTCGGGGCAACTGCTGTGTGAGTTGGCGGAGAATTACCCATTAACAAAATCGGAAAATTAGTTGCTGAGATATCGACATTGAAAAATGGTGGGCTGTTTGTGTGAGACTTAGAAAACATCAATTTTCCTGTTTTTCAACCTTTGCATTGCAATATCTCAGCAACTAAAGGTCGTGTCAACAAAGTCCGAAGAAGCAAAATATAGAGAATTTTCTCAGCTTTTCAAAAATATTTTTTTCAAAAGTGGGCAAACATGTGCACTATTTTGCTTGCTACATAAAAATGGCTATAACTTGAAAACGGTGCACTTTATCAAAATTTAACAAAAGTACTCTTTGATTGCAAATTCGATTTTACATCGAAAAATGAAGTTGAAAAATTTTTGCGATCAAAATTTCGATTTTTTGAAAAAAACAGTATTGATTAAAAAATTCATAACTCGGTCAATGATTTTTTGCACACCCTGAAAATTTCTGAAAAGTTGGCATTTTATGTCCTCTAAAACATATCAAAAAATTAAAAATAGTGTTTTTTGCAGATCAAGTTTTAGTGATAAAAAGTTAAATAAAAAAATCACCAATTTTTTTTACCGTGTATCATTTTTTCCAGTGTAGTCCGTATTGATCAAAAAATTCCTTCTAAAGATACAGATTTTTGAATTTTCATACATCATTTTTGTATGTACAGCTGCCAAATTTGTATGGAAAATTATATGGACAAACTAATGATGCAAAATGGCTTCTTTGGGCATACCGAAGGCACCAAAAAAGTTTCAGTCGGAAAAAAATATAATATATATTGTTAAGCTTTATTACTCTGATTATCGCATCGACGTCGTCGTGCTATCTTGTCACACCCGCCATTTCGACGTTCCGAGAAGAACGCGTTTTAATGTTTGACCTTGAATATACAAAAACGAGAGCACGCAATGTAAACAATAACAAACACGTTTTGTTTGGTTGACCATTCTGTGCATTGTCTCAAAGTTTGGTTAAAGTTGGTTACTGGAGTCCCGAGTTATAATTACAAATGTTTACGGTAGTCTAGCTTGTACGTGCGACAAACGCATCCTGACTTTCCTGGCCTGAAATCCCTTTGGCCTTTTGTCGCACTTACATCAATTTTCAGGGAGTGACAAGATAGCACGACAAGATTGAAACTACTTTTATATGTAAAGTGACAAAAATGCACGGAGTTTTTTCGGTTTTTGTTGAATATCTCAGGATTGAAATCGAATTTTGGGGATCTGTGTCGGTCTAAAGGTGAGGCATTGTGAGCTGCACAATATGGCGTTCTTAACTCAATTTGGCCCAAAATGCACGTACGACACGTTAGCACGATGGCGACGGCATGTAGAAATCAACCATTTACGCGAAAGAAATGATTAATGATAACCTGGGAGATGAACAGAGAGAATGCGTAACGTGATTTTTGAATGATCCCACTTTGTTAACATACAAAAAGTAGGAGGATATTCAAGCACAAGCATGACTTTTTTCTAACTGGTAAATGAACTGTTTAACAAGCAGTAGTATGTATTTTATTTTGTCTAGTTTTTTACATTTTTGCTGGAAAATTTTGCGTGTTTTCATGTTTCGATCGGTAGGAAGAGGTTTTTGTAATTCTGCGATGTCGCAGATAAATTCCCTGGCTAATTTTGGAAACTTCCTGGTCCAACGAAAAACCATCACTTATTCTAGCGAAGCTGATCCAACAAACAGAGAAGATTTGCACTAAACCAGCAGGTTTTCAAACGGAATCAAACAATAAAGACAGCTAACAACTTCCATTCATAATTATAAAAAATGATGACGTCGTTAACTTTCTTAAGATTTGTTGACTTTAACTTCAGTTTATTAGAACCACATATTTTTTATTCTTTCAAAAAAAAATAATGATCGAAAACAATACTCTCTACATTTGGCGAACAGTAAATTGGTTCCACTTTGACAGTTCAAAATTGAGGCCGTTTTGCGAACCACTATTTAGCACCCAGTCCAGCCCGGGAGCATGTTGACATACAAACTTAGCGTACCCCTTTTTGTGGGCCCAGTGGGCCTAAGATGGCGGCCTTCGATACTATCTTGCCAAACTTTTGAAAAAGGCGAATAGTTTAAATGTATAAAGATTTTGGCTTGTTTCGGTATAAAACTACAAAATAAGCAGTCTGGAATCATTTTCTTCAAAAAAATGTTTAGATATACGCCACGTTCAAAGATTAGTCAAGAAAAGTTGAAGTGAGCGCTCCACGAAAGCCGTCACGAAAAAAAGTTTTCCATACAAATTTTGAGTTGCGTAATTAATGGGCGGGCTCCAACGAGGCCCACTGTCGGTAAATACGCGCAACTCACAAAAACTGCCATATTAGGGCCCGGCTGTTTATGTCACTTGTTTAGCCGTTCTATTTGAAGATTTAAGCGAAATTTTGTAACATTTAGATTCAGGGGTGCTCAAAGTTTTTAGAGGCCGGACCAAATTTGAAACTGAAATTAGAATGCATTTTTAATTGATTTGAGCTGATTGCACTTGAATTTATATGGATATTTTGAAGTTTTTGAAACAAATATTTTTGACCCTGCTTTTTTGAACCGATTTTTAGTATTGGGGGAGGGGAGGGTTATCGAAAAAAAGCTTTGTAAAATACTTGCACAGCTTTATTCATCCGATTTCAACAATTAGTTTGCCTTTATCCTGAAAGCCTAAATTTTCAAAAATGTGTGTTGAATATTTACTAGTTTCACTCACATTGAAACTTGTGAAACTTTGTCCTAAAATAGGGATCAAAACATTCACAAATCATTAGTTTTATTATAATCAACAACACCGGCAATACTGAATTTTCAAACCTTCACCGATTTGAAAACGCGCGTCACAAAATTCTTGTCAATGCAAAAACAATAACTTTCTCATGTACATTGATTTGGAACACTTGATTATTTAAAACGTAGAAGAAATAATTTTATCCTCAAATGCAGATTTTCGACACAATCACATCATACCAATCAAAATTGCTTTGTTTTTTGGTTACGTTGAATTGTAGAACTTATTAAAAAGATTCATAATTTTGGAAATTATCCATTTGCTAAACTGCCCATGTTCGCAGCTGTCCCATATGCAAAAGCAGCAATCTGAAAAACGCAAGTTTGTCACACAGGCAATACGAGTTAAGTATTTACACAAAAAAAAAACTGGATTTCCTCCTGATTTCAAGAATAAAGTACTTGATGTTTTGGGCTTTTCTGAGAGACCACACGAGTTTGAACCAAACTGCATCAATAAAGAATCAATAAGTGACGAAAATGCATATGGGACATTTATGTGAACAGGAGCAGTAAAATAGTGTTGATTTTTTATGTAGCTCGAGAATAAAGAATTCTCTACAGAAAAATAATACTAGAGAAAATGCTCTAAATGATGATTTTAATATTATTCCACTAGATGTTCCAAGCATGATAAAATATGAGAAAACTGTTTTCCCAATCGCAGAAACTTATACTTTCCAATCACTTGCATTTCATTGATCGCTAAGCTGAATGAACTTTAAAACTGGAAATTTTCACCGTACTCTAAAAAAGGCTCTCGAAGCGCTCCTGTAAGCTTTCCTCAACACCCTACATCCAGTATTACAAAATCACTCTCCTCATCCCTCTCTTCTTCTAGTTCACAACCCGAGGTCTTACCACTAAAAAAAGCACAACCGGTAATCGCCGGGTTTGTTTTCCACCCTCTGAAACTTGCTCCGCAAGTGCTATTCGTCGTCTTGAAAAAAAAAAACAGTGCAAAAGTTGCACTTGAGAAGCGTGCGGAGAAAGAGCAAAGGGCTTGGGTATGGCGCCTTAAGTCGTCTATGCCAACTATTTACACGTTTCATTAAAAGAGTGAGATAGAGGGATAAAAAGCTTCACGCTTTCCGCCTTGAATCTGGTTAACCCTCAACTGCCCTGATTTTTCAGATTTTCTTATTTTTTCAGAGTTCAAGTGGTCATTTTGTGCGCTCCTGCCCTACCTATATCATCAATTCTTTTGTTTTTATTATTTAAGAAAAATCATGAAAAAGTTTTGTCTTCATTCCGAAAGCGCCTTTTTTGCGTTTTTTACATTTTCCTGTAATTTTTCTCATTCAGTAGAAATCCTTTAAATGTACATGTATTTTTTTAAACATTCCATTTTCTCAATTTGCTTAAGACATTTTCTCAAAAAGTCGCAAGCTGTCTTCAACAAAATCCAACCCTAATTAAAATTCGCTCCACTTTTAGTCATGCAGATTCTGCGATACCTTGCCGCCCAGATCGATTCCCATGATTTTTCAATCTGGCCCCGTTTAGGTGCCACTCACCGAACCTCATCATAATTCCGCGTGCAAGCTCGGCTTTTTTCTCGCACGCGCGTGCACGAGGTATTTTTATCTAGACTTTTATTAGTATTACAACATACTGAACGATGCTTTCGCGCTCTTTGCATAGTCTCTCTCAGCCGCGTGTTTTTTAAAGCATGTTTTTCGCTTTTGTTTTGGCTCGCTTCTTCTTCTCTTCTGTTGTTTCTCTGCGCGCATGGGCTGAGCAGGAGAGCAATGTTCACCTTAAACTTTAATTCAATTGTTATTTTTATTGGCTTTTTGTCGGCTTGGATGGGTTTTTGTTTTTGTTTTATTCATCACCACTTTACTGGCGGCGTCTTCATTGAGTGCCAATCGCTCCACACTGACCAGGCGTTGAGTTGGTCAAAAGAACCATCATTATGTTGGCAAAAGCCGATTACAGGTACTTTCTTTAAGTGGACTTTAGTTGTTGCGATAGACGAGACGTATTTGAAAACTAAGTGCCGCAAAGAGTTGTGACATCTCTTCTGAACATGGTTATTGAAAATTTACAGTATTGTTTTGTGAATGGCTTTTTAAAATAACTTGACACATTTTTCTTTGCAAATGGCCCCAAAAATGGAAACAAATCATTGCCAGAACAGTAAACAATATACACAAAAAGAATTGAACAAGCAAAAACCATTTTGTATTCTTTTTGCAGTTTGTGTAAAGCATCGTTATCTTAAAAGATTTTTAAGATGATTTTTTTATCTCTAGAAAATAGGAATTTGGATGGAAATATGAAAGCACAGAAACTATGCAACGTTGCTTTTTCATCAACCAACCCGAAATTTGTCTTTAAGATTTTTTCGATTATAATAAAAGTAATCGTTTGAAACAGTTTGAACAAAAAAAAATAATGATTAAATCTAAAATTCTGTTCGTTATTTATAGTTTTCCTTAAGTGTGTTATGAACTTTATCGCTTAATTGGATTAAAAAATATGATTTCATAGGGCTTAAGGACCACAAACAACCAGAACGACATATTACATTTCAATAAGACTTTTTTTAAAAAGTCCATTTTGTTTTGGTTGTGGTTTTGTTGGAAGTTTTTGCAGACTGCATTTCTGAAAAATAAGTTGTCCTTTCTAATTCCACTTTAAGGTCTAATATCTAGTAGGCACTTATTTTGCAACTCAGCGAGCTTAAATAGTTCAAAAGGAGTGGAATTATTATTCTTTTTTGAAAATGTGGCTTTGAAAATGTCGAATTATTGTTTACTTTGATTTGCTATCAAGTTCGTTTTTTTTTCACTCAAAATTGCTGAGAGTGGTATATTCAAAGAAGGGGTGTTCAAAGTTTTTTTTTCATTTGTGGGCCAAATTTAAAGCTCTAATTTCAATAAAATTAATAAATTGTTATCTACCTGAATCAGATGTGAGTCACTCACGTTTGTAACCCATATGACAATAGATCGAATACCGGATTGAAGGTTTCTATGTGCAAAATAAATTTGATTCCAAAGCTCATAAAAAAAATTTCTTGATATTTGCTTACTTTAAATGATGCTACTTTAGTCAATTTATAACAATTCTCAACTTACACAAATATTATTTTAATCTCATTCGATCTTTAAATATGATCGATTTTTCTACAAAATATTTGTTTCTTATAAATTTATATAAAAATATGAAGGTTTACAAAAATAGCTTAAACTAAACCACAAATTTTAAGAATTCAAAAATCACTATACTTATGTGTCAAAGGGCCATTTTACATGATCATTCACAATGCCTTCCTCACCTTTATTCAATACAAAAAGTTGATCATACATCATACTAGTTATTCTTCTGTTTTTTTTTAAGCAGTGGTGGGCCGTAGTGCGTCCATTTCGGGAATTCCCGGGACAAAATTCCCGGGATTTTTCAAAAACCGGGAATTCCCGAATCCCGGCATTTTTTATATTATGCCCTGGAAAATCCCGAAATTGACAAAAAATTAGTCTGGAAATTCAGATCAGGTTGAGAAAATTTATAAACAGTACAATACTTAGAAATCGAAAAGAATTTTATAATAACAAAAATTGTATTCGGAAAATATGAGCATAAATTTAGCTTATTAGGGAAAATTCAGTTTACAGATCCGATAAGAAAATATTTTCGATTTTATTTTATTTATTAAAAAAAACTTTAAAATTCATCATATTTAGTTACTTTTCATCAAACACCGGGATCTGGAAGAAATCAAGGCAATATTAACGAGTTAAGACAGCTGTTTAGGCCAAATGTTTTGATTTTCTTTATTGATTTCGTTTAAAACAGAAACAGAGCAAAGCAATTATAACAGCGATCCAAATTTATTGCTCTAAAATCTCCTGTACCTATTCAGACTGTAGTTCCGATTTCTCCCAGTTGGTGGTAGTTACTTGAAGATAATTTGTAAAATATGTTTTATATAAAACATGAAATTCTAAACTTATCAAAAATTTTACAATTTTAACTTATTTGTTTTCGTTTCTTGTTTTTTTTATAGACAGTTTCAAAGATTTTTTTTAAGCTCTTGTAGTCACGTCAAATAATAAATAAAGTAACATATTAATAAGAAACTTATTTAATTTTAATATCATTGGATTAAAAATTGTGAATTATTCGAAATCCGAACCACAACAATTAACAAAAATAAATCGATTTTTAATGTATGCTGTCTTTGTTTAGATTGAAGTGTAGACTTTCAACACTTACTAGTATTGAGGTCATCCTATGATTTCAAACTTGAAAAACATAACAAATATAATGACAACATAGATTTTATGAATGTTTCAAAAACTTCCCGGGATTCCGGGAATTCCCGGGATTCTAGACATATTTTTCCCGTTTCCCGGGAAACTCAAAACCCGGGAAAATTGGTCGCTCTAATGAGCCGGAAATAATGTACTTTTAATTTTTGAAAAAATGCTTTATTTATTTTTATTTTAATCGTTTAAAATGGTACGGAAATTGTTTTTGTCGATTTGTCAATTTTGTCGAAGCAGATATTTTTTAAAGTTTATTTTCCTTGGCTCTTTCCAAATTTCAGGAGAGAGAAACCAAATTTGAAAATTGAAATAACAAGCCATGGTCAATCCAAGCAATTGACATTTGTATTCAAAAAATCTACTGAGGAAAAACATTTTCTGCTGAAAAAACGCGATACTGTACATTAAAATACCTCAAAAACTCAAAATATGTTTAACTAGGTTAAACTATACAAAAAAATTAAAATGCGCAGGAAAATGCATTCAAAGTTGTTCTTAGTTGATTGCGCGTATAATTCAATTGAAGTTAAGAAGTTTTTTTCAATGTATTTGCCCACTATTCGAGCCAATATTAAAGGGAAGGGAAACCTTAACTTTGAAAAATATTTGCAGTGGCTTAACTCTAAAAAATCATTTAAACTTATTTGAGTCTCATGATTGCTGTTTTTTGCAGTAGGTATTTGGTTTTATAGCAAATCAACTTGTTTAATTTTATTTTACGAAAATCCCTTTTTGCGGTGCTGAGCATCTTGTTTCAAATATTACACGTAATATTCTTCAATCAATTCAGCTAGACTTGTTTTAATAATGTTCAAAAAAAAGTTCAGATTAGTTAAGTTAATTGCTAATCAAATTTAATAAATATTATTTCTTGACATATTTCTTTCAATAAATTATGAATTTGCTCATAAAGTTAAACAATTTTCACGCAAAAAAACAACAACTTATTTCATTTTTCTCCAAATCTACAAACTTTGATTTGAAACAAAAGCATTAAAAATTGTTCCATATTTATATTTAGATTTCTTATGTGGATTTGTTGTCAACAATTCAAGTTTTTTCATAATTCACATTTTGATAGAATGAAAAATTAAGTTTTCTGATGTCATTTATCAATTATCAATCAAAAGACTGATTTACAGAATTATTGATTAGGAATAACACAGAATTAAATTCAAACAAAAAATAGGAATTTGATACAAAAATAAAACCTTTTCAGGCCTGAATTTTGGAAAAAATATTTTTACATTGAATGATGGAAAAATGATTTTTAGAACCATACGAAAATTATTGGTTGGCTTAGAAATTTTGTAATTTTGGGTCAATATGACCAACCAAGCCTGAAAGGGTTTAACAATTTCTTCATTATTTTTATACGATTGTATTCCAACAGTATATTGCTACACATCCAGAAAAGAGATTATATATGTCATAATAGAACCAGGAGGATTTTTGTCTTTATTAAATTCTTGAAAGTTATTTGAAATCAAATAATTTTAATTTGTTTTATGTTTTGATGTGGCGTTTGACAAACATTATATCGTTACCAAAAAAGAGAAACAACATATATCAAAATAAAGCAATGCTTATAACAATCTTAAAATAAAACAATAATTTAAGGTCGTAGAAGGTGTCCTTCACTTTTGGGGCAACGACTGTGAATGATGGTTCTGAATTCAGGGTCCAAACATAGTAAATTGAAATGAAAAAAATAATCACTATATGTAATATGCTTCTACAAACAACACAAAAAAAAACCATTTTTTGATTGAAACATTCTGAGTCAAGATTTGAATGTTTTTTTAAAACAAACATGGCCCCCAAATGGCCGATCTAGAATAATGCCTTCCAGAGCCTTAAAACTTGAGAATAAACTACTGTGGAAATGATGAAAACGTCATGCCTTCCCAAAACTTTTCATGTCACAGAACATATGTAAACATAAATTTGAAAATCAGTGGCCCTGAAATATTTTAAATGATGCTTCGTATGATAAATATGGACCCTAATTTCATCAGGGTTTTCAAAGAACTGTTTCAATTCAATGTGTATGACTCGTTCGAAAATTATTTCAAATAACTTTAAAACGATCATCACTCGTTGGAATTGTGAATCATTTTCATAAAAATCTTCAAGATTTGAGTTCAAATTAAAACATCAATTTCACTTAAGTGTAAGCATCAAAAGTCTCATTGCACCTGACTCTATTAATTTGCACAATCAAACATAATTTCTCAGTTAAATCAAGTTTCTCACGAGAAAATTACCCGTGTATGGGCAGTTATACTTGTTTTTTTTGTGTACCCACTATTTGGTTGGAAAGGAATTTTCATTTTCAATTATGATGTAAAAATTATAAAATTCTATTCCTAATGTAATATGTCGTCTGCAGTAAAAAGTTGAGAATTTTGTTAACTCATTGCTATTTATGAAGTCATAAGGTTTGATCATGAACATATCTAAATCTAAATTTAAAATATTAATCTCTAAAGAATTCAACACAAAATTGAACTTTAAAATTGATTGAATAAAATTCAAACTGCATTTTCACCTAGATCTTATACCAGGTTCGAAAGAAATGTTCACAAAATTACCCGAGCGATGCAACATCTTCAAAATGAATTTGTTTTTTTTTTCTTAAATTTGGCAACAGCACTCCCCTGATTACCACTCAAAAGCGCTCGTTTTGCTCGCCAAAAAAAGGTTGCTCCGAACGCAACAAGCTGCATAACCTCAACATTCCCACCGATGATGCTCATCGCCAATCTTCTTTATCTTTGCTCTGTTTTTATCTCCCCAAACCAACATCGTTCATTCATTCATTCAGCAGCGCGTAAACGCAACTTTATGAAATTGATTTATCTTCCTCTCGATAGCACACCAGGTCTGACCTGGTGGCCTTTTGCCTCTTCAGAGCGCTAATAATCCACACACTTACACAGCACTTCCTCATCTCTGAACCGTGGCGTTGGTAACTCTCTCTGGCTGCTGATGATCCGATGATCCAGTTTTGTAATCCGAAGGTTCAGTGAAGATCACAAGGGGATGAACCCCCTTTGTTCCGGGGTAGTCCTTCTGTGTTTAGATTGAAATCACTTTCAGAGAACTTTATTCACTGTCACACACTCTAGTCCGGAACTGGGGAGTCCCTTAAACACGAGAGGTAAACCGGAAAGAACCTTCACCCTTTCACCATGAACTGCGTGGGCTATCTTCCGCACCTGTGGTGTATCTTCACTGAAAATTTTGCACAAAACCAACGTCTTTTTGCTGTTGTTGTTGTCGGTTCCCAGAGAGTCCGCGAGCTTCTGAGAAAGCTCCAACTGCTTAATGCTTTTTTTAAGGTAGAGATGAGTCAAGAGCGAGCGAGCGCGCACCAAACCAAAGACCGAAGCGAGAAACGCGTCCGTTCACGACGTCGACCAAAACGATACTGAGTTTAAAAGAAAGAAATGTTTACTATAAAATCTATCGCGAAAAAGTGCCACCAATCGAGCGCGCGATGGGACGGTGGACGAGCGAATTTGCAGGCAGGAGAGTTCAAGGAGAAAGAGAAGAGCTTTTCTCGGCTTGTGGGGCTTGCAAGGGGAGCGCGAGGGGTGATGCATATGATGATGCACTCGAGGCGTAAACACGTGCACTGCATGTGTGAAAATGATTTTCGGTTGACTTTTGGTGGAAGGAATTGCTAAGTGTGAAAGAGTCAGAATAGTAATGCGACCGACCTTTTCGGATATCGGTGAGAGTGAGAGTGAGTTTTATGGTTCTTTTTTGCCTTCCTCACTGAGGTAAGGCTATAATCCTGCTCTAAAAATGAACTTTTTATTAAAAGCTCGAAGACCCACCTTCATGTATACAAATCGACTCAGAATCGAAAACTGAACAAATGTCTGTGTGTGTGTGTGTATGTGTGTGTGTGTGTATGTATGTATGTGTTCAAAAATCTTGCCAAGTTTTCTCAGCACTGGCTGAACCGATTTTGATCGAACCAGTTGCAATCGACTTGGTTTAGGGTCCCATACATCGCTATTGAATTGTTTGAAGTTTCGATAAGTAGTTCAAAAGTTATGTATAAAAATGTGTTTTCACATATATCCGGATCTCAATTATATGCATGTAAACGATGCCCGGATCCATCATCCAACCCATCGTTGGTTAGGTAATCAAGAGACCTTTCCAACGAGTCCACAACATTGAAGATCTGGCAACCCTGTCTCGAGTTATGACCACATAAGTGATATTAATGTACTTTTTTGAAGCCGGATCTCACTTAAATGTATGTAAACGATGTCCGGAACCATCATCCGACCCCTCGTTGGGTAGGTAATCAAGAGACCTTTCCAACGAGTCCTTAACATCGAGGATCTGGCAACCCTGTCTCGAGTTATGACCACTTAAGTGATATTTATGTACTTTTTTGAAGCCGGATCTCACTTAACTGCATGTAAATGATGTCCGGATCCATCATCCGACCCATCATTGGTTAGGTAATCAAGAGACCTTTCCAACGAGTCCACATAATTGAAGATCTGGCAACCCTGTCTCGAGTTATTACCACTTAAGTGATATTTATGTACTTTTTTGAAGCCGGATCTCACTTAAATGCATGTAAACGATGTCCGGATCCATCATCCGACCCATCATTGGTTAGGTAATCGAGAGACCTTTCCAACGAGTCCACAACGTTGAATATTTGGCAACCCTGCCTCGAGTTATGACCACTTAAGTGATATTTATGTACTTTTTTGAAGCCGGATCTCACTTAAATGTATGTAAACGATGTCCGGAACCATTATCCGACACATTTTTGGTTAGGTAATCAAGAGACTTTTCCAATGAGTCCACAAAATTGAAGATCTGGCAACCCTGCCTCGAGTTATGACCACTTAAGTGATATTGATGTACTTTTTTGAAGCCGGATCTCACTTAAAAGTATGTAAACGATGTCCGGAACCATCATCCAACTCATCGTTGATTAGGTAATCAAGAGACCTTTCCAACGAGTCCACAATATCGAAGATCTGGCAACCCTGTCTCGAGTTATGACCACTTAAGTGATATTTATGTACTTTTTTGAAGCGGGATCTTACTTAAATGTATGTTAACGATGTCCGGATCCATCATCTTACCCATCATTGGTTAGGTAATCGAGAGACTTTTCCAACGGGTCCACATAATTGAAGATCTGGCAACCCTGTCTCGAGTTATGACAACTTAAGTTATATCTGTGTACTTATTTTCTGGACCTAAAAAAATAGCTGAAATATGTTTCCAAACCACTCCCCGAGCATGGATAAATAACAAGGGAAATGCGTAATAATACCTTTCTCTGGTATCAATACCAAATTTTGGTATTCCTGGACCCTTTAAAATTTGTCTGAAGGATTATGCAAGAGCAAAATGTGGTATCATACCAATTTAAGGTATTGTTTTGATATTGCAAAATTGCACAATTTGTCAATGATCGAACACCACATTTTGGTATTCTTTTGGTATTACAGTGTTTTATCAAATTCCTCTGCAACTATGGGAAAATTTTGACCAGTTTTGACAAAATAATTAATTTTGCGCTAAAATCATGTCTCAAAGCGAATGCTTTCATTCAAAACAGGAAATTTCAAACTTTATTTTAAACATTTTTGATATACCCCCTATAGAAATGACTTGAAATTGTGGAAAATTTTCTAAGTCAGGATGGCACATTTTGGTATTATTTGAATATTGAAAGGTTTCATCAATTTTCTCTGAAACTATGGGAAATTTGTTAAAAAAAATTTACGAGTTAATTAATTTTGCGCTAAAATGACTTGAAACCCAAAAATGTTAAAGATGATTTTAAAAATTAGTGTGATATACCCACTAATATTTTTTTTAAAAACGTTGAAATATCTCTAAGTTGGGATAACCAAATACTTTGAAAAACGAGTCAATCGACAGATTAATGAGTTTTGGTGAATTTCAATTCAGTTTCATTTTAATAATACTTATTTTTCAATCTTGTTATTTTTCAGAAGCTTCAAGAACTTCAAGCACAGGCCGTTCATCAATGACAAATGCATTCGGTGTGGTGAAGAATATCACTAATAACAACAAGGAATCATCAGGTGAGTAGATTTGGCTGTTGCATATGAATAATTTCCGTTTTTTCACTAACTGCAACTGCTGCACTAAAAATGGTATGAAAATACCAAATTTTGGTATTACTTGTTCAAATACCAGCGACCATAATGTGCTCTTGGTTGCCCAGTAATAGATGGTAAAATACCATGAAATCATACCAAAATCATGTATGTGAAAGACCACAGAAATACCAAAATATGATTTTCCAAGGGCGCGGGAATACCTAAAAATAAAACCATGGCAATACCAAGTTTTGGTATTCAAGCAATGTTCAAAAATCCAGAAGACCTCAACTTGGTATTGAAATGGTTTTATTTTGAGGTATTTTTTTACCCTTGGAATAACATGTTTTGGTATTGTTGTGCCCTTACACATACAAGATTTTGGTATGATTTCATGGTATTTTACCATCTATTACTGGGCAACCAAGAGCACATTTTGGTCGCTGTTATTTGCCCAAGTAATACCAAAATTTGGTATTCCCGTGTTATTTACCCCTGCTCGGGTCATATTACCCATTGTTGGTAACAAGTGAGGAAGGCATCAACCACATAGGTGGATTAAGTTAGTTTTTTTTGTTATTGCTACTTTGGTGATTTGGGATGGGTTTATTTGGCACGCGATGTTAACAGTAGCATAGGAAGCTTGATAGAGGTGGTCAAGTAATGCTATTTGATGAAATTTAATTTGCTTATATTCTCATTTTTACTTTTTTCAAGAAAGCTTTTAAATAAACATTATCTTCTATAAAAGCATAATGTCATTAATCTGATTTTAAGTACATAACTTTATATCAAAAACATCATACAAAAAATAGTCAAATTTAATTGCTATGCTATCAATTTAAATCATATGTGCTCAAACGGTAATAATTATCATCAAATCAAAATATATAAATGGTGAAAAGCAAAAGTTAAAAACTCGAAAGCATTTTATTTGTTGAAGATAATTTTTTTTTAAATAATAATACAGCCATTCCACGTCAAGAGCGAGTTGTGGCGCTATAACCACGGCAAATAGTGTCCAGGTCATTCGTGGAAATACAATGTCCCATCCCAGATGGTCCCGGAGTACCAAACCTTCTTAGCATGGTGCTCCCAACGAACACAACCAAAATCTCGGAGCGTATGGTGGTGTGTCCCCACGCTTCTTCCTCCCCTGTTGATTCAGAATTGAGTTGTTGTTCGAACACTCAGTGCTCAAACTCAACCCAATTATGAGTCATCTCTGCGATACGGCTTTACGCAGTAGGCCTGGCCGCTTTAACGCTTGTGTTGTTTCAATGCATTCCGATGCAATGGCGCACTACAAATGTTAATAAATGACAAGAAGAGTGCTAGGCGTCATCTAACCTAAGGCACTCTCCAGGATCCCTTCGAAAGACTGGCTGCGCTAGGGTCTGATTAGATTAGATTAGATTAGAATACAGCCATTCCACGTCAAACAAGAAGTCTCCGAATCAAAAGTGCTCCGATTTTGCTCAAATTTGGAGTGGGGGTTCTTTGACCCAAATTGTAAGACTCATATTTTTTTGTTGGGCGATTAGGGTGCTCCTCTCAGAAATAGGGTGGTCCAAAAATGGCATTTTTCGTTGATTTTCACAAAATGCACATTTTTCAAAAAAATCATATCTCCGAAACCATTTTTAAAGCACCACAATTCAAAAGAAAGATCATTAGTTGGAATTTTAAGGAAAAATATGTGGAGGTACGAAAAAGCTAGCTGAATATTTAAAAAGGCCCTATGAAAATTTAATTTGCTAATTTGAAGGTCTCGGGACCAAAGAGCCCATGTCTGAAAATATTTTATTCTGATTTCTAGTAATATTTTACATAACATATCCAAAAATTGTGAATACCAATTTACACGATTCGGAGATATGAATTTTTGAACATAAAAACTGGGTTTTTTCGACGCGCCACGCGTAAAACCGAAAAAATGACAAAAACGGGAAAAATCATCTTTTTCACTAAAATTGCGATAATATCAAAATTTCAGCGATGACCTATACATGTTTGGGTACCAACATTTTTGTAATTGAAAGACGCAACTTTTGGTACCCAAACATGCATAGGTCATCGCTGAAATTTTGATATTATCGCAGTTTTAGTGAAAAAAGATTATTTTTACCCGCGCGTCGAAAAAAAAAACAGTTTTTATGTTCAAAAATGCATATCTCCGAATCGTGTTAATGGATATTCGCAATTTTTGGATATTTTTGTAAAATATTACAAGGAATCAGAATAAAATGTTTTTAGAAATGAGCTCTTTGGTCCCGAGACCTTCAAATTAGCAAATTCAATTTTCTTAGGACCTTTTCAAATATTCAGCTAGCTTTTTCGAACCTCCACATATTTTTCCTTAAAAGTCCAACTAATAATATTTCTTTTGAATTGTGGCGCTCTAAAATTGGTTCAGCCGTTCCAGAGATATGATTTTTTGAAAAATGTGCATTTTGTGAAAATCAACGAAAAATGCCATTTATTGGACCACTCTATTTCTGAGAGGAGCACCCTAATCGCCAAACAAAAAAAAAACACGGGTCTAATTATTTGGGTCAAAGAACCCCCACTCCAAATTTGAGCCAAATTGGAGCACTTTTGATTTGGAGACTTGCTGTTTGGCATGGAATGGCTGAATATATAATCTTGATTTACATCGTCCTAAAATATATTCATTGTATGATCTTTTTAATTACCAAAGAATCATTGCACAACCATTGTAGGCGAAATCGGACCCAAAATCGAACTTAATTAAACGCGGCTAGTTCCCATGAATGCAAACTAATGTCTCTTATGTAAAAAATCCGGGGAATCGATTGGAGAAGGTTTTATCCACCGCACGAAACGGCAAAGGGTACATTTGCCCCAATTCTCCATTTTTCAACATTTTTTTTTTTAAATTGCTTTCTATTTAGAAAGGAGGCTTCCTGTGGCCATGCAAAATCTCCCACACATTAAAAGCATTTTTTGACGTTTTCAAATGATCAGAAATTCAAAATCTTAAAATATTTTTAAACGAAAGATCAAACAATTTGCACTCGATAGTTTGAAGCATCAACTTTAAAAAATATTTGCCAAAAAAATTACGAAAAAAATACTTTAAGCGGAACTTCTAAATAAAAATCAATGAAAAATAGCAGACTTTGATAAAATAATTCGAAGCCTGCAATTTTTTAAATTTTCAAACAACCCCAGACTATAAACAATATTTTTTGAGCTTAAGAGTCAGTATTTGTAAATATTGCTCGGTTTGTTCTAGAGGTCGTATCGAGGTGCTCCGATTTGGATGAAACTTTCAGCGTTTGTTTGTCTATACATGAGATGAACTCATGCCAAATATGAGCCCTCTACGACAAAGGGAAGTGGGGTAAAACGGGCTTCGAAGCTAGAGGTCCAAAACACCTAAAAAATCTTAAAATTGCTCGCATTTCCGTAAAATTTCATCAATTCCAACTCTCATAGATGCATTCAAAAGGTCTTTTGAAGCACTTCAAAATGTGCCATAGACATCCAGGATTGGTTTGAAATTTTCTCTTGGCTTTTGCAAATTACTGTCAAAAATGGATTTTTTTAAAACCTTAATATCTCTTTCCAACAGCCTCCAACACCCATACACCCATAGGTCAAAAGATAGACAATTTCATGGACTATAAGCCTATGGTATAAACTTTTTGGCCAATCGCAGTTTTTTTCATAGTTTTTCGATTTTTTTACAACAAACAAATTACAACGTTAGTTTTTACCCTGCTGGCCTCCATAGCGGCACTTTTTGGTCTCAATTTTGTCATATTCGGAATCCTCGGACAATTCCACGTAAGTTAGAAGTATTGGAATTGTAATTTTGATTTAAAAAATAATTAAATAAAACATTTTTGAAAAAAGAAATAGATTTTATTTATCCTATGAAAAAATGCTGTATCAAGTAGGCGAAAACCTGTTTTACCCCTAATCCAACAAATTGTTAAAAAATATTTTAATTCATTTTAAATGGCAATTTTTTCAATCAAATTTACAACTCCAATACTTCTAATTAACATGAAATTGTCCGAGGATTCCGAATATGACAAATTTGAGACGAAAAAGTGGGGCTATTGAAGCCTACAGGGCAAAAACTAACGTTGTAAAATGTTTGTTGCAGAAAAATCGAAAAACTATGAGAAAAACTGCGATTGGCCAAAAAGTTACTACCGTAGGCTTATATTCCATGAAATTGCCTATCTTTTGACCCATGGGAGTATGGGTGTTGGAGGCTGTTGGAAAGAGATATTAAGGTTTTAAAAAAATCTATTTTTGACAGTAATTTGCAAAAGCTAAGAGAAAATTTCAAACCAATCCTGAATGTCTATGGCACATTTTGAAGTGCTTCAAAAGACCTTTCGAATGCATCTAAGAGAGTTGGAATTGATGAAGTTTTACGGAAATGCGCGCAATTTTAAGATTTTTTATGTTTTTTTGACCTCAAACTTCAAAGCCCGTTTTACCCCACTTCCCTTTGTCGTAGAGGGCTCATATTTGGCATGAGTTTATCTCATGTATAGACAAACAAACGCTGAAAGTTTCATCCAAATCGGAGCACCTCGATACGACCTGTTACACATTCGGTAATTCGGTAATTCGGTAATTCGGTAATTTCGGAATACACCCTTCCGGCAGCAGCTGAAGATTCATGCAGTCCCACGTCGCATGTTCGGGTGTAGACCTACGGAAGACCTTGCCGCGAGGATAGGTGAGTAAGACTATACGAGCCACCTACGGCATAATTCCTCGGGCTCCCCAGGTCAACCATAAGCTACCCCAGGTTCTCCGTGCAGGACACATTGGGGGTAGAAAGCGGATAGAATAAGCAAAAGATCAAAGCAGGCCACGAGGCATACTTTTAAAGTGGTTTGTATCTGCAAAGGAATTTGTATTAACAAAAGGATCAAACATAAAAAGGCGATACTAATTAATACTTCCCTGCGACCTTGGAGGTCTCTCGGTTGGACATATAGCCGTGGACACCATGCTTGGTAGCAATCCTCGTCAGTCGGTGTGGTATTGATCACAGCTGGTGTTTATTGTCCTCAACGTCTGTTGTATCCTGCGGCTGCGTAGCAAGTCAGATGCTCGCTCATTCAGTTTGAAACGAAAAGAACAAAAGAGAACACAAGAAAACATTAGATTCTGATAGTTAGTTTCAACTCAACTGTAAAGTGTAATATCATATTAAATATAAATAATTATAATAATATTTTCACTTCATGATTCTTTATAGACACTTTATTTATTTGCTTTCACTATCACTTTCACTATTTCTTCGGGTCGTCTAATTTTCGTCGTGTTCCCGTAGTTGGAAATTTCCGCATAACTAATCACTGCTGGTTATTAGTGTCATGTCGAACATGTTACAAGCTAACACAACAGTGACACAGAAACAGAACTTCACAAGCACGGGAATTTGCACACGACCTCCCAGTGAATTAATACCGAGCTCTAACTATTTTCATACTACCTAAAATGTCCAAAGCAGCTCAGTAAAACTCACTGGGAGCGTTCCACAATTTAGCCCCATCCGGGGGGAGCTTATCCCTTTGTACCCTCGTGTTTGTTTCCTTTCAACCGTAGTCTAGGTAGTCCAACAATGTTCAGCACAAGTTTGAATCGAAAGCAATTGCTTGAACAGCTGAACGGATCAAACTGTTGCTTCCCTTGCTGAACTAACTATTCTCCTGTTACTAAGGAAACAAAAGGATAAAACATCATGATTTGATGTTCTAACAGGTACGTTCAACTAGCCAGCTGCGAGACCCATCAGCCCGGCCGGGAACCAGTCCATATCTGTCGAGTACAGCATACGGTGTGGTTCACAAAATATCAAATACAGTGAACTCAACACTAAGGCTATACATATGAACTGGCGGGATGGAAGCACGTGGACACCTCCCCCCACCTCGATACGACCTGTTACACATTGGTGATAAACTCGCTCTTAATGTCCCTCGACTCTGACCAAAATATAAAAATTTGAATTTTAAATAGAAAAAATATATTTTTTGTTATGCAATCATTAGTTTCACAAAAAAAAATGAAAGTATTGAGAAAGAGAAATTTCTTAAAATTTCAAAAAATAAAATTTAAACGAGCCCAAACATGCTGTATGATTATTTCTGCAGAAAAATGTATTTTAGATTAATTCCAGTTCTATTTTATGAAATTTCAAAAGTTTTTGGGGAAAAAATGCCCCCTGATTTTTCGGACCAATTTAAAGGAAGGCGGACATAAACTTCAAATAATATCTGCAACTTCATCAATTTTAAATCAAAAAGCTTTTTTCTTTTGTTAAAGTGCACTGTTTTCGAGTTAAACTTTAAAAATCGTCTGTATTTCCATTATTTTCCATTATTATATTTTTTTCAAGAGGTTGAAAATTTTTTCTATAAATTCGGCAAAGATTTTTTCGTTCCTGATAAACAGCAAATCTAAAAAACTGATAAATAAAATTGTAGTTTTTTGAAAGTCATTCAAACAATAATCAATTTTCGACTGTCAATATCTCTGAAAATTAGAATTTGGGTGTCAACAAAAAAGATATCAGAAAATTCCTATTTTTTCTTCTCTTTTTCGCTCAGTTTAGTATTACATATTGATATTGGAATGTTGGTCTTGATGTTTGAAGTTTCAATAAATTGAAAATTGAAAATTGCTATATATGTGAACAACACTTGAATATTTTTTTTTAAATCCTAAGTTGTTTTGCAATAATTTTTTTTAATATCTTGGTTTTAAGCCTTTCTTTTGGTACTGCAAAAAAAAATTTTTTTGCGGTACTGTGATTTAAAAAAAAATGTTTCAATCGATCCCAAACATGATTAATATGAGTTCAAATGCAGGAAATAGCATTTTTAATTGTTTCCGTTTAATTCCATTTGAACTTTTAAGTTTGAAAAAAATCCTTCGCTTTTTTGGGATTTTTGAAAGGGAGGAAGGGGGAGGCGAAGGGAGGTTGTCCACATAAATTAAAAAAATAAAATGGTACGTGCTATTAGACAGTAAATTTAATGTACTGAAAAGTCCTTTTTCTAGAGCAGACAATTTAACTTTTGCAAATTTTAAAATTATATAATGTTTTACAACATTTTACAGTTGAGTTAAAAAATGGCATAGGCTTTAAAGCTATATTGTATTGGACCGTAGTGTAAGGGCAAGCGAGGTTGTCTCTCACCCAGTCGGCCTTAAAGCAATCGGTTTGTATACTATCGCTTAACAAACGCTCCAAGTTTCAACTAATTTGGTTACACCAGTTAAAAGATACAGTAAATAATGTAAACAAAAATCTGAAAAGCACGTGTCACAAGTGTGTTTCGAAAGTAAAATTGTACTACGTGTCACAAGTGTGCACAGAATTTCCATACAAACTAAAATAAGCTCAAATCAATGGTTTAATCGACTTAATCAGTATATTTTTATAAACAAAAGGTTGCATTGCCTTTAAAAAGTATAAGTGTACATAAATTTGTGAAAAAAAAGAAAAAAATTCCACATTTTCCAACAACTTGTATGACGTGTCACAAGTGTGCACACTCATTTTGATGATAAATTGGTCTATGTCACAAGTGTGTATTGCGATATCCGGGAAACGGAAGCGAGTTTCCAAAATCGGGTTAAAGCATCTTGTGGTGTTTGTTAAGTATAGCAAAACGTCATCATTAACTCATATTCGACCAAAATGGTCTATGTCACAAGATAGCACACAGCTGACGAAATAATGAACCTCATATTCGTTTTCAGGGAGCAAAATTACCCATTAGGACCAAATGAAAACCATTTCCGGATTCCATAGAGAATGGCTTCTACACCAGATATTTTTTTCGATCATCTCTAAAGCAAAGATCAACTTTGTTACGTCTTCACAGTAATCTGTGCGATATGCATCGTCAACCGGTGGAGAGTGCATATCGTCGAGGCTAGGGAGGAGCTTTCCACGCCCTACCTTTTGCTGATTTCCTGCATTCTTCCATTCACGTCCCAAAACAATGCCTCCGCTCTTTCATTCATGAGATTGGCCACTTGTCGCATCATCACCGCCACATAATGTCTCTCCTTTCGCCGGCAATGTTTGTTATATGCATTTTCATGCTCCATTTTCGATTCAAACTTCCTCAAAGTCACATCGCATGTTAACGGTGAATTGACCGCCAGCCCGATCATGTTCCAATTTTCAAACCCATCGATTAGTAATGGGTGGCACATGGCGTTCAAAACTAATGTTTTGTCACCAAGGGGGACTTGAACAAATAAATTTCAACCTACCTGATTACACAAACTTTGTGCCCCAAAGTCTAACCCAGCAACAGCAGCAGCAGCAACTCAATGGAAAGGCTGAGGGACCAAATCAAACAAAAAACAGTTGAATTGATATTTTTTTGTTTGTGCAATTTCGCTCGAGGTTCGATGAAATGCAGATTATGTCATTTGGATTCACTTGGACCTGGAGCGTTTTGAGCGAAATGGGTGGCATCCTCAAGGGGATGCCGATGGGGCATAATGAGTTCGTGAGAAGAGGGTCAAGATTATGATTTCTTGGAATATATTTTAATGGACACCGTTTATATAAATTGAAAAAAAGTATTCAAGACGAATGAGGTGGAAAACACGAGCATTAAGATAAAGATTTTGAGATAATTCTTGCTCATGAGCAATTCTCTACCAAAACCGGAAATGGATTTTATTTGTATTTTTTTATTTGGCTCAAACTTTGTGGGGGCCTTCCCTATGACCAAATATGCTATTTTGTGTTATTGGTTCACCCATACAAGTCTCCATACAATTTTGGCTGCTGTTCATACAAAAATGGTATGTAAATATTCAAACAGCTGTAACTTTTGAGTGAATTTTCTGATCAATTTGGTGTCTTCAGCAAATTTGTGGGTATTGTTGAGGACTTTTGAGAAAAAATAGGTACACGGAAAAAAATTGCAGATTTTTTTATCAACATTTTTTTCACTAGAACTCAATTTCCCAAAATACGTATTTTTTGATTTTCGAGATTTTTTGATATGTTTTAGGGGACAAAAATCCGAAACTTTTGAGCCATAGAGAAACATGGTCAAAAAATCTGCCGCCGAGTTATAAATTTTTGAAAAAATAGTGATTTTTGGAAATAATCAAAGTTTCATGCAAAAACAAGTTTGACATAATTTTTTAATGCAAAATTGAATTTGCAATCGAAAAGTACTTCACAGATTTTTTGATAAAGGGCTCCGTTTTCAAGATATAGCCACCGAAAGTTTGATTTTAGCGAAATATTTGCAGTTTTTCAATTTTTAAAAATAGTGACCATGAGTGACCATTTCTAAAAATATTTTTTTTGAACAGTTCAGAAAATTCGCTATAAAATTGTCTAAAAGACATTGAAGATTGGACCTCGGGTTGCTGACATAGAGCCGCTTTAAGAAAAAGAAGCACGAAAATTGAAGTTTTCTAAGTCTCATCAAAACAACCCACCATTTTCTAGTGACCATATCTCAGCAACTAATGGTTCGATTTTCAAAGTTAATACATGAAATATTCGTGAAATTTTTCGATCTCTTCGAAAAAATAATAGCGAAATAGCTTATTTGGTCATAGGGAAGGCCCCCACAAAGTTTAAGTCAAATAAAAAAATACAAAAAATAAAAATGGTCGAAATCGGCCGATTTCGTAGAGAGTTGCTCTCATATGGCAAGTTCACGATGGAATATTATTTTATTCAACAAGTGCTCTTGTTTGATATTCTATGTAGTATTCTTGAATTTCAAATTATTAAAGAAAATATTTAAAAAAAGATAAAAAATAGAACAGATCAAAAAAAAATTTTGGGTTTAAGAATGCGTAAATATTAAACTTGCAGAAATTTATTTAAAAAAAATCGTTTCAAAAAACAGAAGAACATGGATAAAAATAACGAAAAAAATATTTTACAATTTTTTACCAGAACTACATTTGTTCTTAAAAAAATATGATCTGCTCTATTTGGAAAAAAAATTAGAAACTCTGCTCATAAAACATATTTTATTAAAAAATATATTTATGAACAAGATTTCTTTTTAAAGTGACTAATAAAAATATGATTTCATTATTTTAATATACTTTCCAGGCACCGACTCAGAGCAAAGTAAAAAGTATATAGCATAGCTTTCTGGTGAAGTAATTGCACGTATGCATCTAACAAAAAATTATAAGATTGTAATAATATATTATTTTTTTCATATATGTTTTTTTCCTTAAATATCTGAATGGTATTACGTTGCCACTCGTTTTTTTAAGTTTTTTTTTTTTCAAATGCATTGCAATGATATAATGATGTTTTTATTTAAATGTGCTCCAGATTTTATTGGGAAATTTTAAAAGTTAGAAGTAGGCAAACACTATGAATAAAAATCAAAATGGATTTGTTTATAATACGCCAACGAATCATATTCGATTAGGCCATTACAAATATTTTTTTTAAAAATTTGATATTTTTCCAAAAAACTTCAAAATTTTAATGGAAATTAAAGTGCAATCAGCTTAATAAATTTAACATGCATTTCCCTTGTTTTTAGCATGATGGAGTTTAATAAAAAAAACTCCCGATTTTTAAAATTTTCAGTGTTTTTCTTTGTTGTTTTCGTCAAATTTTACATTTTATAAAAATAAACCAATTATTGCAAAATAACTGAATTATTGTGACATGCATTTTAAAACACTTCCAAATGGTGAGACTATGACTTTTATTTTTTTATTTTATTTTTTTATTTTTATTTGTTGAAAGTTTTAGAGAAAAAAAATTGATTTACTGTTAGAGAGAGAGAGAGAGACCAAAAACGGTCAAAATCCAGTAAAAATTATCGCCTTTCAAAAAATATTTTTGTAATATATTGATTACTCATTTATTTCGTTCAACATTTGTGCTCTACAACTCAGAACATTGTTGCACTTTAATTTTTATGTTTTTTTTTTATTTTCATAATTAAATTAAACCATTTTATTGAAAAATAGTTTTTTAGTATTTTTGTCAAAACTGTCATGATTTTTGCCTTCCCCACATCAAAGAGCGAAGGCTATAAAATCACTCGAAAAATGAACTTCCATATTTGACCTCCTAGACCCACCTTCACGTGTACATATCGACTCAGAATCAAATTCTGAGCAAATGTCTGTGTGTGTATGTGTGTAGGGATGTTGGTATGTGCACCAAAATTATGCACTCGTTTATCTCTGCACTTGCTGAATCTATTTTAACCATTTTGTTCTCATTCGATTCGTCTTGGGATCCCATAAGTCCCTTTTGAAAATTATGAAGTTAGTAAAGTACTTCAAAAGTTATGCTAAAAAAAAAACGATTTTGACTAAAGTTCGCAAGATTGTAAAAAGTGAAAAAAGTGTGTGTTTTAGAAAGGTATTAAAAACGAGTTCAAAACATTGAAATTCTGACAACCCTATTGAAATTTATAAGCTCTAAATAATATTTTGAATAACACTTGAGTTTATTTAAAATATTTTTTAGAGGCAGGATCTCCGATATTTCGATGAAAACGTTGTCCAGATCTGTCATGCGACCCATCGTTGGATGGGTAATCGAAAGACCTTTCCAACGCGTCCAAAATATTGAAGATCTGACAACTCTTTCAAAAAATATGAGCACTGAAGTGTTCATTATACACTTTTTTGAAGCCGAATCTCATATATTTTGATGAAAATGATGTCCTTATCAATCATGCGACCCATCGTTAGATGCGTAAAAAAACTCAAAAGATCTCTCGAATGAGTGCAATTGGATGAAAATCTGACAACCCTATCAAGAGTATATTAAAGCGAGGAAGGCACCAACCACCTTAAGGTGAATTAAGCAAGGTTTTTTTTATAGAAATCTCTTTGAATTATAATTAAAGTCTCTTCAGGTTTTCAAGCTTAAAAGTTGTCTTAATGAAAGATTTAAAAATTTGGACAATTCATTGTAAAAATATTTTATGTTTATTTTCTTAGCATCAATGTGCTTTTCATTAAGTATTATCAATGTCATTGACAGTTTAGAAACAAAAAAATATCCTCAATTTCATACCATTTTTCGCAATCTTGATTTAACTGTTCACACATAACCTGCCGGAAGCGAAAGTGATTCCCAACGCCGTCGTTGCATTCCCCACAAATTGACATCAGGTGCTGCATTCGGAATCGATCAACCAGAGCAGACCAGGTGCATTTATTGCTGGCTGGCTTTCTACACACAGTATTTAGTATCTTTTCAATTAGACAACAAACAAACAAAAAAAAAACTGCAGCAAAACGCTTCTCTCATCCTCAATTTCTGTCACATGGCAAACATTCGTTGCGTCCACCAACCGAATGGCGTCACGTAACCGATTGCTCATAATGTCGTATAAAGAAAAATTTGCGAAACTTGTCCAGGCAAAGCCCACCTTCTTCTGGTGGGCACATGACTTCAAATGAGACATTACCGATAATGACTGGCCGGCAACGGCTAAACTAGGAAGAGTGGCATCATAAAAAGCTGGTCTAGAGGTTGGATTTTAAATGAAAACGAAAGCTAATCAATGCTCTCGAAATGCGCGCGATCGAGACTTGAATAAAACATGTTTGGCTAAATAGTTGGGTTTTTTTTCGGGGCCAATCCAGCGTGGGATAACTGATTTTATGCGAGACAATCTTGGCAAACTAATTTCGGCAAATGCAAATAAAACCAAGCGAGCCTTAGGCTAGATTTTGATCCAATTTTGATTTGCAGTCTAGTCGGAGAAAAAAGAGTCATTTATTACCTCACAAGAATGGTTATTTTCATTTCCTACCATATGGCACAATCTCCACCCGAAAAATGCAAATTAGGATGAGCCCCTGACTCCCATGGCAAAAGTTTTGATCACGTAGCGATCGAGAAGATACGAAGTTTATTTTTTCCGCGCAAAACTCCAACTTCAATAGAAGTTAAGGAAGCCAAGTCAGTGCCATAATATATCATTTTATTATTCCAGTGTGAGACCGTAAAAGTGGCTTTTTATTGCGATTAAATAATTTACCAAGAAGTAGGAAAAATGTAGGTGAAGTGACCGCCGCAGTCCCCGGCGGTCAATGTATGCAAAATAGTCAAAGCATCTTTAAAGCAACACCCTCGAGGGCGAGGAGAGCAAAACACCACAAATGAAGTAATAAAACAAATGAAAAGTGTATCAATAAAAAGAGTAATACCCATAACATGGTAACACACTCACACAGTTTTAATGTTGATTGGTTGATGAGAGCGGGTCTTTGACTAGCGGCACTGCAGCACATCGTACTATTACACGGGTCATTTAAGGCGGCAATTGAGGTGCCCTCTAATGTTTTTGTGGTTGGTGCTGCTTCAGTGTGTTTGCTCTGTCGGAGAGATGAATTGTTGAGAGCTAGAGAGGAGTGCTGAGGAACGATCGGTGGAGAAGAAATACCTTAACGTCTATTGTTTGTCGCACGAAGGAGGTTTAATTCAATTTAGTAACAAAAATGTGATAAATGATAAATGTAACTTTTCAATAAATATTTCTTAGAGCAATGATTTCAAATTACACCAAGAATTTTTTTTTGAATTATTGATGCGAAGATTGAATTCAATGACAGCTGATGTTAACATTCCACCTTCCAAAAATTTCTAAATAAAGTTTAGCTAAGCAAGTTTACATAAATATTCCAGATAAATCTGCTTACAATTGAATGTTTAAATTTATTTTTTTACAATTCCGTCGTGAAACTACTTACGTTTCCTGTCATTCTCGAATGACGAAACAGCCTACTTTTCAATACCAAAAAATTCAGAATCGAATAGTAACCCTTTTTAAAACAAATGCTGAAAAGTAATACTTTTCAAAAAAAAATTCAAACGATTCATTGACTAAATATATAGACATTTGACTTATAATTCAGTTCAAAGGGTAATTTCCGGAATTTTTAATTTTGATTTTTTAATCCGGCTGAAACATTTTTGGTGCTTTCGGTATGCCCAAAGAAGCCATTTTGCATCATTGGTTTGTCCATATAAATTTCTATACAAATTTGGCAGCTGTCCATACAAAAATGATACATGAAAATTCAAAAATCTGTATCTTTTGAAGGAATTTTTTGATCGATTAAGTGTCTTCAGCAATGTTTTAGGTGTAAATTTGAAAATATTTTTGATCGAGTTATGACTTTTTGAATCAATACTGATTTTTTCAAAAAATCGAAATATTGGTCGCAAAAATTATTCAACTTCATTTTTCGATGTAAAATCAAATTTGCAATCAAAAAGTACCATATTAAAATTTTCATAAAGTGCACCGTTTTCAAATTATAGCAATTTTAGGTAACTTTTATGTTTTCCATTTCTTTAAACTAGTGCACATATTTGCCCACCTTTGAAAAAAATATTTTTGAAAAGCTGAGAAAATTCTCTATACTTTGCTTTTTAAAACTTTGTTTATACGACCTTCAGTTGCTCAGATATTGCCATGCAAAGGCTTAAAAAGCAGGAAAATTGATGTTTTCTAAGTCTCGCCCAAATAACCCACCATTTTCTTACGTCGATATCTCAGAAACTAATGTTCCGATTTAAAATTTTAAAATATGAATCATTCGTGAAATTTTCCGATCTTTTCGAAAACAATATTTTCAAAATTTTCAAATCAAGACTAACATTTCAAAAGGGCCAAACTTTCAATATTACGCCCTTTTGAAAGTTTAGTCTTGATTTGAAAATTTTGAAAATATAGACATATTTTTTGTTGCATAAACTACTATTACGTAATAAAAAAATCGATCAAAATTTCGATTTGATCACATTTGATTGACTGAAATATGGTAAAAGAAGAAAAAAGTGTATTTGAAAGAAGCTGGCCAGTCTCGCCGTTGCTCTTTGCGAGGCAAGGCCTGCTTCGATCGTGTTTGGCCGGCGTCGTTGTTTCCACGGGATATTTATATTTATATTTTTCACAGCTTCCTTACATTAACTGCTAACATGTATCAATTCACTATATGATTTATTTATATTTTTCTAATCCTCTATCATACTATTTTCCCATAAAATATACATTTAAATTGCATGAACTAACGATGCTTTAAAAAACAGCAATGGATCGATCTGGAGCATTTGTTTTAAAATTATTCCAATTTTTTACAGCTTCCTGGAATTAATTTCAATTTTGCTGCTGATATGTAAATTTATTTGAATGTCCAAATTATTTTTTTTCTTATTGCTTTCCTTTATCTCACCATTCCCTCATACCATATATGATCAAATTACATAAACTAACGACACTTACTAAAACAGCAAGGGAACCATTTGTATTTTAAATGATTATTTTTTTTTACATGTTCATATTATTCCTCATCCTATACCTTTCCTGTAACATACCATCTCCTCATACCATATATCATCAAATTGCTTAAATTAACGAATCTTTCTAAAACAGCATGGAAACCATTTGGAGCATTTAGATTTTAATTTACTGCTATTTTTTACAGCTCCCTGGATCATCTTGATTATATTTATATTTATTTTATTTACTATATTTATAACATCTATTATTATTACTATTATTACAAAACTATATGCTTATTAGATAATACACTACAGACTAACATTTACACTTACAAACATCCAAATCATGTAATCTCATCTCCACGGCGTGTTTTCTAGAACAACCTTATTAGGATAAAATAGTCATCGCCACTTTCAAATGTGTCTTATAGGAAATTTTCTCAGCTTTCCAATGCTTCTAAAAGCGAAATGTTTCATCGGGAAATTTCTGAGATATCTCTATTTTAAGTTTTTTGGTTTTAAATTCCTTTATTATTTATTGGAAACTTTATACTAACAGTTCAGAAAACTATTACGTTTTGGCTAAGTTTTTGAATATATGGGATTTATTCAGAAATTAAAATCATAAAACAGTATAAAAATGTATTTTTTACAAGAATTATTTGATAATTACATATTTTTTGTAAATGTACTACATATTACTGTAGCAAGCTTCAAAAGTAATATTTCCATGAGTATAAAATAAAGATAAAATTTTATACAATGTTTTCTGTAGAAAATGCACTTAAAAGTAGCAATAAAACTCGAGTCTTCCAATTCAGAATTCTGAAAATACCGTCACAAACATTTATTTTTGTTTGAACAAAAATTAAATAGTATTTTAACAAAAAAAATCTAACAGAAACTTTCATTCCAAACTATTTGAACAATAATCAAGACATAAATATTTTTTTAAGATGAGATTGAAGATGAGAGTCTTATAAACTTCTAAAATATTGCTAATTCCTTGATCATTTAATACCAAACAAACTGAAGCAATCATTTCATTCTAATGAAAAGTATTTCTCCTGAAGCTAGCAACAGTAATTTGCAATATAATTTCGAGTATAAAACATGTTTTGTATCCATGCAACTAGTTAATGTTGGATTAAGGAAATATGATATTTATTCATAAAAATCTTGTAATACCAGTGTGATAGGGCTATCAATCTCAAACCTGTAGAAATTTCGGTTGTATCAGCTAATTCCAAGCTGAATCAGAGCAGACTGGTGTTATTTGTACACAACAATTATGTAATAATCTATTTGTTCTTGTAAAAATAATATTTCAATACGGTATTATTATTTCATTATTTGAATAAATCCCACATATTCAAAAATTCGGTTAAAACTTAATTTTCAAAATATTTAGCGGTTTTCAACCTTCTACAAAGAGTTTTCTTGTCTTATTTTGCACATTTTGGTCAGTAAAAAACACATGAAACACATCATTTGACAAGTTTCCTGGACTGTTATTTAAAAGCTTCCAATAAATGATCAAGGATTTAAAAAGAAAAAACTTAAAATAGAGATATCTCAGAAATTTCCCGATGAAACATTTCGCTCTTAGAAGCATTGGAAAGCTGAGAAAATTTCCTATAAGACACTTTTGAAAGTAGTGATGACTATTTTTTCTCCTTAAGGTTGCCCAGAAAACACGCCGTGTCTCATCACATTGTTGGCCAAATTTTCTCATATTTGGGGTGAGACTCAAGTGGATCCCATGTGAATGATAAAAGCCAGTTTGAAAAAAAGATATTCAAAAAATATTAAAACATGTTCTATAGTTTTCATAGATAGGTTTGCACATGATTTTTTTGAAATTTTAGAAAAACGGAATTTCAAAATCCAGTGCACGTTTTATATTTTTAATGTCTTCAGCCAAAAAATAAATCAACTAGTCTGTTACAGCAGCTAATTTTAATTTAATCATGAAATATCCTCATAAACTTACAATCAATTTATAAAATGAAAAAAAAAATTAGACCATTTAATATAATGATGAGTTCTAGTTCAGCGATACCAAATAAGTCACATTTTAGTAGGTAATTGCCTGTTTCTACTTAATGAATGTTTTCAAAGTCAGTCGTTGCCATATTGGCCGCCATTTTGCATTACTGATCTTTGAGAGTTATATTGAAGCTCAACGCCTAAAAAAAGACAGCTGAATAATATCATAATTGGATACATTATTCCTATTTTTTTTAATATAATGATGAGTTCTAGTTCAGCGATACCAAATAAGTCACATTTTAGTAGATAATTGCCTGTTTCTACTTAATGAATGTTTTCAAAGTCAGTCGTTGCCATATTGGCCGCCATTTTGCATTACTGATCTTTGAGAGTTGTATTGAAGCTCAACGCCTAAAAAAAGACAGCTGAATAATATCATAATTGGATACATTATTCCTATTTTTTTTTCGGAACTTCGGATAATCAAATCTGGGCTGTAAATGGTAATTTCATAATATTGTGGTTTCGGAAATAAATCGAATTTAAGCGGCTACTTATCTGACACTACGCTTCGCAAACTTATCAACTCTATTTCTGAGTGCAACGACTTGATGTATTGAACTCGAGGTTAAACGTCACTGAAATGACATTTTGTCGCTGTGGCACCAAATCAAACTGAGCAATTTCCATTTTCGTTGCACTTTTTCTCCCCGCATTTTCTGTCAAACAAAATAGTACCAGTCCTTGCGTGTTGTTGCCGTAGGTTTGGATGATGATGTTGGCCATTTCTCCAAGTAAAAATTGTAAATATTTTAATTTGTTCGGTATAAAATAAATTGTTCTATATAAAATAAACGAAAACAAAGATGTGTTTACCAACCGACATACATTTTCGTCAATCAAAACAAGATATAGGAATCACTACAAACTTGGCTTACACACTGCACAGTGGGAAAAAAGGGTCCAAAAAATTACCGCAACATGATTTCGCGCAAACCATCGATTGCTATACACCAAAAGCTTCATTTTTGCACCAGGAACAATAATCCGATGAAAAATCGCACTGCACGGACCGGTGGCCGGATTACAGACCACCGGAAGATCCGGATTTTTGGAAAAAGTATCTGATTTATCCAATTGCAAACTGATTCGCTTTCTTCTACCATGAATAGTCATACAAAACAATTCTAGAATAAAATTAAATACCATAGGACCCATCGGAACCGGTTCCACCGATCTCCGGTGGCCACATCCGGAATTGCATTAGGAAACAGCGTAAACCAGTCATGCCACGTATCAAACTTCTTGATTTTGGATGGAAAGTATTTTTAAGCAGTATTTTTGTATCTTTGACTGATTCCCAGGTTCTCCGGTGGCCACATCCGAAGATCATATTTGTCGAATTCCTGAAACCACTCTTGCGACATATCAAACTTCATGTTTTCAAAAAAGGAGTATAAATAACTTATGTCCCCATCCAAAATCAAGAAGTTTGATACGTCGCATGACTGGTATACGTTGTTTCCTAATACGGTTCCGGATGTGGCCACCGGAGATCGGTGGAACCGGTTCCGATGGGTCCTATGGTATTTAATATCGTTCTAGGATTGTTTTGCATGACTATTCATGGTAGAAGAAAGCGTATCAGTTTGCAATTGGATAAATCAGATACTTTTCCAAAAATCTTAATCTTCCGGTGGCCTGTAATCCGGCCACCGGTCCGTGCAGTACGATTTTTCATCGGATTATTGTTCCATGTGCAAAAACGAACCTTTTAGTGTATAGCAATCGATGGTTTGCGCGAAATCATGTTGCGGTAATTTTTTAGGCCCTTTTTCCCACTGTGCACTGATCGAAAAATACCAAATAAAGCTTGACAGAAAAAAGGCGGGTAGAAAATGTGCGGCGAGAGTGGAAACCGTTCAGTTCGATTTGGTGCCAGAGCCACAATAATTTCTAAATTAGTGAGTTATGTGTAATAAAAAAAAAACAATAAAGTTTAAACGAAGTTTTCATTTCAAGGCAAACCAGAACCAAGATATTGTCCTAGGATCAGGTCAGGATCGGTTGTATACAGTCTGAATTTCAATAAATTGTTCAAAATGATCTAATTTAGAAGAATATTGAAAAATAGACAAGACAAAATAAACTTTAATAAAGGAGGTATTAGACTATGGCAATCAAACCAACAAACTCACCTTTTTTGACAGTTTGGCAGTTTGCCTGCATTTGTTTGCAGAAGCGACAGCATGCATCTCTGCTTTGTTTTGGAGTTTGTCGCAAACAATTTTGCGAGTTTGGCAAACGTATTTGACATTCGAAAAAGTGCGAGTTTGTTTGCTTGATTGTTTGTCACAGATTAGTACCTCCTTAAGCTAACGATCGTTTGTTTAAATTTTATCAATAAAACATTGAAGTTATGGTTAAAACTAAAATCAAGGATATAAACACCCAACCATAACCAAATGAGCTGAAATGTAATGTTAAACTAAGACATTCTAGAATGTTTTTACTTTGAGAATAGTAGCAAGACACGTTTCAGCTGAAAAATGTGATCAAATTGATTGATACTGGTAAAAAAAATCATGAAATATTCATTTGATTCAAGGCTATCCATACTGGTTTTTGCTGGATTTAAGCCATTTTTTGGGATGAATTCGGAACATTTTTGTTTTTGCTTAGTTCTATTTAAGGCTACCAACTGTACGGATTTTTCCTTACCGTAGGGATTTTCGACCCTCCCCGCGGATTTTAAACAGGCCGGAATTTTTGTACGGAATTTTTCGCATAATACGGATTTGTACTGAATTTTAACAACTTTTTAAAAAATTCATTGCTTTTTTGATTGGGTCAAAGCTTTTGCTAATTAGACATTTTTATTTAACTGTCAGTTTGATTTTAAAGAGATAACTTGCATATTTTTCCAAGTTTTCCTCAGTTCAAACTTGATTGTCAATAATTCTGGAGTTTTTTTTTAAAAAAAAAGGTCCAATAAACCAACATATTTATCAAATAAAAGATCAAAAGGCTTTCTAAAGCTTGTGAGAACCTTGTGTTGTGCTTGTATTTATAGGACCTTTCCAATAAAAGCTCTAGAAATGCTTTCGTAAAACACTTGAAACGATATTATTCGTAAAAGCAAACTTGATATTTCGTAAACTTTTGAACGTTTAACAAAAATATGTCTAATTCCCAAATTCCAAATTTATCTAAATAATTCCTTGACATTTTATGTTAAACCATGGTGTTATGTCGGTAAAGTATTCGGATTTTTGCTCAGCAAGAGTTGGTAGCCTTAGTTATATGTGATTTTATTTAATAGGTTGCCATTAGAATTTTTTCCAATTTCTGTATGTTATTGTATGTTATTGTGCCTATATTCAATAATTTAAACAGAAGCATGCAAAAATGTAAAAAAAGGAAACATAAAAAAATGTGCGATCGTTCCGAAAAAATAACTTATGAAATAATCCATAGTTAGAGATAAGAAATAAGAGTCGTTTTTACAAAAAAATCAAATTTAAGAATATCTGTTCTGTTTGTTTTTTTTTGTGTTCAAGTTAGATCGCACTCGTGTCCCATATGCAAAAACAGCAAACTGAGAAAAACGCATTTGAAGTTTGTCCCATACAAAAACTGGATTTCCTCTTGATTTCTAGAACAAAGTGCTGGCTCTTTTGAAAGAGCACACGATTTTGAACTAAACTACACCAATAACTCGAAATCGATGAAAATGCATATGGGACATTTATGCGATCAGGGGCAGTATGGGTCTGGACTCTTCATAAGACTCTTTTGAAAAAAGCGCATGATTTTTCATAAATTTAAATTAGAACTCATGTTTGGAATATTGATATTTTATATTCAATAAAGATCACCCATCGATAAAATTTACCAATTAATTTTTTTCTTGTCGTTAGTCGATATAAGCAACTGAGTGGTATGAAACGTTTGCGTGCTTGCGATTTTTTGGACGTCAATGTGCACTTTTTTAATATTTCATTTTGATATTGTAATTCTGTGAATTCTTCTCTGTGGATTTATATTTCAATTTCAAAGAGCAAGGCAAAATGTCAATTCAAAATGCAACCAGTTTTTTATTGTTGTTGTTTTCTTATTGTTATTTATTTTTGGAAAAGTAGTTTTTATGTGTCCCGTTGTCAAGATATTAAAACTATATAGTGGAATTAAAAGGAACAACTCGTCTCTTTGTATTTACAGTAATGTATTCTGTTAAAACACCCAACCAAACTACAAATCAAAAACAGCTTTTCGTGCCAAAATATAAGACGAATTGATACGAATTGAAAACCAATAGTTTCCTTTATGTTGATTTCCAAGTAAAATCAAAATAAATTCCATCTAAATACAGAACCGCTACAAGGTCGATGTAGATTGGCATGCTTAAAGGTCTTGGATTAATCAAAGTGACACAATATTTATTTCCGTGATGAATTGTTTAAATTTTCTCACATGTCTTTCTTTTTTTTTTACTTGGCAAAATGTATGCCAAATATTGAAACCTTCAGTTGATTAAAATTCGTTGACGGAAGTATTTCTAAAGACTATCTTATCTGCGCAATCATCAAACTATCAATTACGTAGCTCGTCTGGGAATGGCGCCAATTCCCTAACTTTGTTTCTGCCAATTTCTCCACCTTTTTGCTTTTGCATACAAATGTACCAAACGATTGCTCGCATTCAAGATTCATCCACCCCCACGTCCCCAAATTTCCAAACATACACTTATCCAATTTGGTTGTTATTCGGTCTATTATTTCGCAACCCCACATTTCACAGCTTTTGTCTTCAAATTCCGGCCACCGATCCAAATAATTGGCCATTTAACGTGCGTCGGTCAGTCAGACTGCTGGACACCTCCGACACAAAACTCTCACCCCAAAGAGTGAGTGAGTGAGTGCACGTTTGAACTTGTTTAAATTTTTCGCGCCCATCGCGATCAATTGCTTTGGCCACGCGCGAATATCTCCAAAACGAGAACAAAAAGAATCGAAAGCTCAGAACACGTTGAACGGCTGGAAAGTCCTTGACACATTCACACAGGCTGCGAATAATCACAGTGGTTATTGGCGATGGATCTCCTCGCAATTCCGGCTTTGTTCTGCGCGCGCAGTGACGGTGCGATATTGAGAGGAAACCATTCCTTTCTGCTTGAACTCTCGAGCGGATCACAAAGAGCAACAATCTTTTCTTCTTGTTCTGCATTTTTGGATAAATTATCATCATTTGGGGCAGTACACTTTTGATGAACTCCGCACGTGCTCAATACATGTTGCTTTTTTGCAGATGTATGGTTAATTTGAATGTTGATCTTATGAATTTATGTTTTGTTACTGGAATGAAACGTGTCCAATTTAAATTTAAATATAAGGGTAATTCTCTACCAACTCACACGAAATCGGGAAAAGTTGCCCCGACCCCTCTTCGATTTGCGTGAAACTTTGTCCTAAGGGGTAACTTTTGTCCCTGATCACGAATTCGAGGTCCGTTTTTTGATATCTCGTGACGGAGGGGCGGTACGACCCCTTCCATTTTTGAACATGCGAAAAAAGAGGTGTTTTTCAATAATTTGCAGCCTGAAACGGTGATGAGATAGAAATTTGGTGTCAAAGGGACTTTTATGTAAAATTAGACGCCCGATTTGATGGCGTACTCAGAATTCCGAAAAAACGTATTTTTCATCGAAAAAAACACTAAAAAAGTTTTAAAAATTCTCCCATTTTCCGTTACTCGACTGTAAAAAATTTTGGAACATGTCATTTTATGGGAAATTTAATGTACTTTTCGAATCTACATTGACCCAGAAGGGTCATTTTTTCATTTAGAACAAAATTTTTTATTTTAAAATTTCGTGTTTTTTCTAACTTTGCAGGGTTGTTTTTTAGAGTGTAACAATGTTGTACAAAGTTGTAGAGCAGACAATTACAAAAATTTTGATATATAGACATAAGGGGTTTGCTTATAAACATCACAAGTTATCGCGATTTTACGAAAAAAAGTTTTGAAAAAGTTACTTTTTGCGTTTCTCTTTGTTTCGTCGTCCGTGTCTGTCGCGGGTGACCATGAACGGCCATGATCGATGACGACCAACTTTTTTAAAACTTTTTTTCGTAAAATCGTGATAACTTGTGATGTTTATAAGCAAACCCCTTATGTCTATATATCAAAAATTTTGTAATTGTCTGCTCTACAACTTTGTAGAACATTGTTACACTCTAAAAAATAACCCTGCAAAGTTAGAAAAAACACGAAATTTTAAAATGAAAAATTTTGTTCTAAATGAAAAAATGACCCTTCTGGGACAATGTAGATTCGAAAAGTACATTAAATTTCCCATAAAATGACATGTTCCAAAATTTTTTACAGTCGAGTAACGGAAAATGGGAGAATTTTTAAAACTTTTTTAGTGTTTTTTTCGATGAAAAATACGTTTTTTCGGAATTCTGAGTACGCCATCAAATCGGGCGTCTAATTTTACATAAAAGTCCCTTTGACACCAAATTTCTATCTCATCACCGTTTCAGGCTGCAAATTATTGAAAAACACCTCTTTTTTCGCATGTTCAAAAATGGAAGGGGTCGTACCGCCCCTCCGTCACGAGATATCAAAAAACGGACCTCGGATTCGTGATCAGGGACAAAAGTTACCCCTTAGGACAAAGTTTCACGCAAATCGAAGAGGGGTCGGGGCAACTGCTGTGTGAGTTGGCGGAGAATTACCCATAAGATTTCGTCACAATATCATTAATATTTCTCTTAAACAATATCAATCTAATGTATTTATTTTTCAAATTTTGCTTTCAATTTTTATAAATCAAAAAGCTGGTCATCGCTAAAAATTTAAATTTATCGCAGTTTAAGCGTAAAAAATCAATTTTGCGCGTGGCGTGCCTAAAACCCCAGTTTTTATTTTTTTTTAAATCACAGAGGGAGAGGGGGTAATATGCACCCCCTAAGGGAAAACTGTGATTTCTCTACCATAACAGCATTGCTGTGGAAGAATTTTGTTCAATGTTCTAAAATAACTATTATTCTTCATCATCCATGAGGAAAAAGTCTATAAAAACCCTCAAAATGAATCGACTATATAAAATTTTTAAATACATTTTTGATTCATTTCAAAGAACGATGCAGGGCAATGTGCACCAAAACATTGGGGCAAAATGCACTAGGGGGAGAGGGGGTAATATGCACCCCCGGGGCAAAATGCACCCCCTGCTTTTCTCGGTATTTGGAAGAATTTACGGGGAAAAAATCATAGAAATTGGAAGCTTAACGTTGCTAAAACATGCTGGAACAATTTGAGCATCGTAGTATAAAAACATCTTAAGTTATTTGCAAAACTTTAAAATGTTGTGTTTTCATCTAATTTTCATTGAACTTTCATTATGATTTTTGGACAATATAAAAAGCATTTATTGTTATTGTAAGTGTTGAGGTGTATAGTTTTTGCCATAATCTTCACAATTCTGTAGATAGATGAGTCCAAAAACATCAAAAAATGCATTTTTTATTAAATTTTCTGCAAAAAACGTGGCCGGGGCAAAATGCACCGCTGTGAAGCTCCTTTGTAAAAACAGCGGTGTCATCTAGTGGTGACTAGTGAAAACTGCTTTTACCCGGTGCATTTTGCCCCATGTTGTGGTGCATTTTGCCCCGTTGTTTTAGTGCATTTTGCCCCAATGTTGCGGTGCATATTGCCCCGCATGGTTGTTTGAAATGAATCGAAAGTGTTTTTAGAAATTTGATATTTTCGAACAATTTTGAGGTTTTTTAAGACTTTTTTCACTTGGATGACGAAGAATAATAGTTGTTTTAGAACATCGAAGAAAATTCTTCCACAGTAATGCTGTAATGGTTGAGAAATCACAGTTTTTCCTTAGGGGGTGCATATGACCCCCTCTCCCCCTACAACAACGGGGCAAAATGCACCGGGTTAAAGCAGTTTTCACTAGTCACCACTAGATGACACCGCTGTTTTTACTAAAGATCCTCGAGCACCACCGTGATGGTGCATTTTGCCCCAACTACGCTTTTGCAGAAAATTTAATTAAAAATACATTTTTTTATGATTTTGGACTCGTCTGTCTATAGAATAATGAAGATTATGGCAAAACCTATATAAATCAACAATTACAATATCAATAAATGCTATTAATATTGTCAAAAAATTATAATGAAAGTTCAATGAAAATTATGCGAAAACACAACATTTTTAAGTTTTTCAAATAACTTAAGCTGTTTTATACAAAATGATGCTCAAATTTTCCCAGCTTGGTATTGCAATGTTAAGCTTCGAATTTCTATGATTTTTCCCGGAAAATTCTTCCCAATACCGAGAAAAGCAGTAGGTGCAGTTTGTCCCGGGGTGCATATTACCCTTCTCCCCCTATCTCAGAATCCTGTTGTCCTTACCCAATTTGAGATTTTTACGTAAACTTGTCCGAGAAATCCGATAAAAATACATTTAGATATAAGCTCTATGGTCCAGACACCCTCAAAACGGCATTTTAAAGTTTCATTCGACCTTTTCAAATGTTAGGCTGACTTTTTCGCTCATCAAACTATTTTTCCATGAATTGCCAACTAATCACCTTTCAAATTGCATCCAAGACTACTGAAATTGTTTGAAATGACGCAAAGTTATGATTTTTTGTAAAATGTGGATTTACGAAACATCACGAAAATGGCAATTTTTGACCACCCTAACACGGCGCAACCTAATGGTAAAAAAGGATCTATTTATTGCCAATAGAGTCCAATCCTGTCCGATTTTTAGCCCGATCCAAGCACATTTCTTTTATCCATGCTGTTTTCGTGGGAAATTGCTGTAAAACTTTAGAGAAAGGAATAATTCCACATTTTTTGTGGTTTTTTGTTTTACTTAGGAAAACTTATGTCTAAAGTAAAACTTTCTGTTTAAAAATGAGGAAATTGTAATAGAAAATCACTTCCAAAATCATAGATATGATTTCTGGAAAAATGTTTTAAATACAGAAAAATATGATTCTTGAACCCTTTCCAGATTTTTTTTTAAATTGGCTTTAAATCAATACACAAATTGATTCAACTATTCAGCACCCAATTCCATACTGAAAAGAAGAGATTTTCAGCTCTTGACTTGAAAAGTATTACTTTTCTTTTTTTCAAATAAATTTTAGTAGAGAAAAATAAGCCGTTTATCGTTCAAGAATGCCAGAAAAGTAAGTAGTTTCTCAATGATATTGCTGAAAAAGGAATATTTTTGTGTGCTAGTTTTTAGAATGGTGCAGAAGCTGGTAACATAGTTATGATATTTTTTTTAAATATTTGATTTTAGGAAAAATCTAATATATTCCCAAGTAACATTTTTTTCCAGGAGTTCTACAAGAGCTCTTCAAGATAGCTACAGCATAGCAGTTTGGACCGCGGTAGGATAAAATTCTCTTCAAAACTTCTTCAGGAGTTTGGAAGAGTACTTGAAGAGAGTTTTATCCTACCGCGGTCCAAACTGCTATGCTGTAGCTATCTTGAAGTGCTCTTGTAGAACTCCTGGAAAAAAATGTTACTTGAGTTGTAAAACAAAATTTCAATGATCATTTTGGTGTAAAATAAAATTTGCGATTCACAATGGCTTTCAAGTTATCCGCACAGAAGCATAAAATTGAATTGAAAAGTGTTTAGTTATTGCAATTTAATAATATTGTTATAAAAAACTCCTTGCAAAAAATATTTCAAGAAGCTTCGAAAGATTTTATAAAATTTGCTGATATTTTGTGAAAAAATAGTTTCAATAACATTTTTTTCAAATTATGTTGTTTCGGAAACTGTTAGTTAGATTTTCACTGTAGAAATGCTAATATTAAAAAAAAAATCATTACAGTTTATTATTTTATAGATAAAAAAAGAGAATTGAACATTTTCTCTTACTAAGAATCAAATATTTCGGCTCTGGAGTCTCTAAATTGCATTTTTCGAGTTCATTAAACAAAGATTTGTTATTTGCTTTTTAGGTGTTTTTAAAAACCCCTGACCTTAATCATTGAGAAAAAACTTTGTAATTAAATTTCCCACGTGTATTATGCATTGGTTTTACTGGCAAATATCGTCTACCCAAAATAAGACGAGTATTTATTTTATATTGATACTATTTGACACAAAACGGAAAAAAATCTGAAACTTTGGTTCTATTTTCAAAGTGCATCTGCGCAACAAAAATGTTTTTGTTAATTGAACCTTTTAAAAAATTTCAGATCTTGTTTCTTCTTGGATTCTTCCTTCCAAGGCTTTTCAAAAACTATAGTTTTAAATTAACATAAACTGAGTAGGAAAACCCCTATTTCTGCAAAAGTTGAAAGTTCGTGACAACAGTTGGTGTGGATTTACCGATGGCAAATAGATTGCTACACTGCCACTTTTGTCAAAAAAGGTAAATATTTTGACAGTAATTATAATTTTATTTGACAGTATTATAATTTTATTTGTTTTCGATATCCTGTTAGTCAGACTTTTATCAGGGCAAGGCGGTAAACAAACGTTAGCTAACGTAGTTATTATTTATGGAAGATTTTTTTATTTCAGGTGAGTTTTTGATTCGTTTAAGAAGATTTTTTGATAAAATGTTTTTTTCTTAACTTAACATAATTCAAATTGAAAAGAGACCATTATCCAATGCTGCTTCCAAACTCCCGGCATGAAATAATCTCTTAAATTAACAAACTAATTTACTCCTTGATAACAGCAATTCCAGCAAATTAAACGGGGCCGCTCATTGCCTTCAATACACTCTCCTGATGGAAGACCTCCGGCCAACCGGAATCAACGACTCTACCCACACCAGATGAACCTACCCTCTGCAAGTGCAAAAACCAGTTGGTTGCGGATTGCATTTTGCAAAACATTAAAAAAAATGCGTAAAACGTAAAAAAGCCTCTGCTACATAACACCGGCCGTGTCGGGTCGCCCTGGTCACCCGGTTTGCTCGGGCCCTGGCCAAGACCTGCCCGCCCGGCGATTACGCGAACTGGCGTCACGCACTTCATCACTTACAGCAGAGCGATGCAGCTTACTGGGCGGAATAGGGGGGTGTCCCTGAACAATTTTTGTTTTGCTCATATTTGTTGCCGCCACGTAACTTAGGGATGATCCATACGTGTAGCAGAAGCATAAAAAGTTTGCACGCTTCTGGTCCGGCCTGCAGACTTTCGAAGAAATGTTTCGACGGCAAGGCGCGTTCCGACGATCCCCGCAGGTCCTGATTTGAATTCATTATCACCAATCAATAGCTTCCCTTAGCTTTGATACATGCATGTGTGTGTATGTGCTGCAATTGCAAAAAAAAAAAACCAGAGTCACTTCTGGTCACATCGCGATTGCTCAACCGACGTGGGAAAGTGGTTTGACTGGTCCTTTCGAGGAACCACTGTCGTCGAAGGCGTCGGAGTGGTGTCCGGAGCAACGTTGCACCAACGAAAGTGAGAGTTTGGAGGCGATTCTGTGATTTTATTTGAACTGTTTTGTTGCAGATTAACTTGATAAGTGGGAAATGCGGATTTTCTAAATGAATGCTTTTTTCTATAAAAAAAAATATTTCCAAACATTTTTAATCACTTTTTTGAAATAACAATTATTTTTCCATGAGAATATGAGGTAGAAATTTATCGATATTAAGAGCGAGTTTTTCACCAATGTGTAACAGGTCGTATCGAGGTGCTCCGATTTGGATGAAACTTTCAGAGCTTGTTTATCTATATATAAATTAATTAATGCCAAATATGAGCCCTCTACGACAAAGGGAAGTGGGGTAAAATTTGAAGTTTGAGGTCCAAAAAACATTTAAATAACTTAAAATTGCTCGCATTTACTTAAAGCTTCATCAATTTCAACTCTCTTAAATGCATTCGAAAGGTCTTTTGAAGCTCTTAAAAATGTGACATAGACATTTATGATTGGTTTAACTTTTTCTCATCGCTGTTGCGAATTATTGTTAAAAATTGATTTTTTTAAAACCCTAATATCTTTTTGCAACAGCCTCCAACACCCAAAGGAGCAGTTCTCTCAGATTACGGTCATTCGATTTATTTGGTATTTTTTAATCCGACTGAAACTATTTTGGTGTCTTCGGTATGCCAAAAGAAGCCATTTTGCATCATTAGTTTGTCCATAAAATTTTCCATACAAATTTGGCAGCAAAAGGGCCAAACATTCAATATTACGCCCTTTTAAAATGTTTCTCTTGGTTTAAAAATTTAAAAAATATATTTTTTCGAAATGATCGGAAAATTTCTCGAATGTTTCAAATTTTAACATTGTAAATCGGACCATTAGTTGCTGAGATATCGACATTAGAAAATGGTGGGGTGTTTGGGTGAGACTTAGAAAACATAAATTTTCCTGTTTTTTAACCTTTGCATGGAAATATCTCAGCAACTAAGGATCGTATCACCAAAGTTCAAAAAAGCAAAATATAGAGAATTTTCTCAGCTTTTCAAAAATATTTTTGTCAAATGTGGGCAAACATGTGAACTAATTTAAAAAATGATAAACTGCGACTATTTTCAAAAAAAGTTACCAATAAATGACTTTATCTTGAAAAAAATGCACTTTATCAAAATTTCACCACAGTACAAATTTGATTTTGCATCGAAAAATGAAGTTGAAAATTTTTTGCAGCCAATGTTATGATTTTTTGAAAAAAAAACAGTATTGATTCAAAAATTCATAACTCGGTCAACGATTTTTTGCACAACCTGGAAATTTCAGAAAAGTTGGCATTTGATGTCCTCTAAAACATATCAAAAAATGAAAAAAATTAAAAGTAGTGTTTTTTGCAAATCAAGTTCAAGTGACAAAAAATTTAATAAAAAATCACCAATTTTTTTTTTACCTTTTTTTTCAGTGTAGTCCATATCCATACCTACAAGTTTGCCTAAAACACCGAATCGATCAAAAAATTCCTTCAAAAGTACAGATTTTTGAATTTTCATGCATCATTTTTGTATAGACAGCTGCCAAATTTGCTTGGAATATGGACAAACTAATAATGCAAAATGGCTTCTTTGGCCATACCGAAGGCACCAAAAAAGTTTCAGCCGGATTAAAAAATACATAAATTAAAATTGAAAAAAAAAATACCGATTTCGTAGAGAATTGCTCGTAGGTCAAAAGTTAGGGAATTAATGGACTACAAGCCTACGGTATTAACTTTTTGGCCAATCGCAGTTTTTTCCATAGTTTTTTGATTTTTCGATAAAAACATTTTAGAACGTTAGTTTTTGCCCTGTACGCTTCCATAGCGGCACTTTTTGATCTAAATATTGTCATATTCGGAATTCTGGGAAAATTTCACGTAATTTTGAAGTATTTAAACGACAAAAATAAAAGGACATTAGTACATAAAGTATGGATCAATTAGCGGAAAAATTAAAACAATTTTGTGATTTAAAAAAAATTGCTCGTATGCAAAGATTTAAGAAAATAAAAAAAATATTAATATTCATCATTTATCAGAGTCCCAGAGAACCTGCATCTATTTATTATAAATAATTTCTGGATGTTAAAAAAAATCTAAGCAAAGGCTTCAAATTGAAATGTTGAACATTTAAAGCAATGAATCTCTTATTTGTTCACACCATCCTTGGACCTCTCGGAAGTGCTGCCAGACCAGACCAAACAAACGCAGCATACCGATTAGGAACTTTTCTGCAAAATGACACAACCCGCAGGCGTCATCACAGTACAAACTGGTACAACCCGAAGTCCTTACATAAGCATCATAATTTTTCTGCGCCGCACCAAGCCGGGAAATGCGTGCAATGAATTCCAGTTCCAGTTTCAACGGCTCTCCAAGATCCGTTTGCGTTGGGGCTGATGGTCTCGTCATATCATGCAAATAGGCCACGGGCCTATGATGTGATACCGACTTGGCAACATCTGAGCAGACATGAGCTGCATCTGTGTCACGCAAAAAAAAAGGTAATAAACATACTTCTCACGGCGGCGCACGCGGAAACGCATGTGCGAAACCTGCTCCAATTTTAAGGTGCGACGTGATTTGGCTGCCGGCGACCGTTGGAAGTGCGACTATCGGGCAAATCAAGCTAATTTCATTTTAATTGATTTCCAATCGCACGTCGTGTGCGATATCATCAAACGTACTTGCCAAGGGTACTCACAATTGGTGGATACACGGAAAGAAATTTCATTTAAAAAAAAGTAATGATATCAACTTAACATACGACAACACTGATTACAAATTTGTAAACAAATAATTTCGTTGACAACCTGAAAAGTTCCCTCCGTGTACCTCTTGGTATGTGGCTGGTAATTAGGTTGTTGTGTTTTGGCACCTTCTCAGCTATGCTGCTGGGCACTTGACCAAGCCGGGGCTTGACCGACATTACTGATGCACATGTTTTTTGCTCTCCTCAGAAGCCCACGTGGGCCGACAGTGTGCGACAAGAAAAGATCACATGGCTCCGCGGGCCGACCTAATCACCTACAAATTTGCATCTCCACTCATCAATCATCCAATTGTGGCCAGCGGCAGCAGCAGCCCCTGAGCGTTTGTTTCTGCTTCAGCTATTGTAGCGTTGCAAAATCGGCAAAACTCTTTAAATTGTTCACGTAATATGGCATGCAGGTAGGCTCTGGTGGCTCCGAACCGCGACCATCAGATATCGACCACGGTGGTACGGTAGAGGTCTCTTCAGCCGATTGGTAATCGATATGCGATCGACAAACGTTTACCAGAGTAAACATCTACTTCTACCTTTTCTTGACAGCCCCGATGAACATCTGCTTGAACACGCACGAGAGTGGCTCGTTGCGACCTACTAAAAACTAAAAACTAAAAACTAAAAACTAAAAACTAAAAACTAAAAACTAAAAACTAAAAACTAAAAACTAAAAACTAAAAACTAAAAACTAAAAACTAAAAACTAAAAACTAAAAACTAAAAACTAAAAACTAAAAACTAAAAACTAAAAACTAAAAACTAAAAACTAAAAACTAAAAACTAAAAACTAAAAACTAAAAACTAAAAACTAAAAACTAAAAACTAAAAACTAAAAACTAAAAACTAAAAACTAAAACTAAAAACTAAAAACTAAAAACTAAAAACTAAAAACTAAAAACTAAAAACTAAAAACTAAAAACTAAAAACTAAAAACTAAAAACTAAAAACTAAAAACTAAAAACTAAAAACTAAAAACTAAAAACTTAAAACTAAAAACTAAAAACTAAAAACTAAAAACTAAAAACTAAAAACTAAAAACTAAAAACTAAAAACTAAAAACTAAAAACTAAAACTAAAAACTAAAAACTAAAAACTAAAAACTAAAAACTAAAAACTAAAAACTAAAAACTAAAAACTAAAAACTAAAAACTAAAAACTAAAAACTAAAAACTAAAAACTAAAAACTAAAAACTAAAAACTAAAAACTAAAAACTAAAAACTAAAAACTAAAAACTAAAAACTAAAAACTAAAAACTAAAAACTAAAAAATAAAAACTAAAAACTAAAAACTAAAACTAAAAACTAAAAACTAAAAACTAAAAACTAAAAACTAAAAACTAAAAACTAAAAACTAAAAACTAAAAACTAAAAACTAAAAACTAAAAACTAAAAACTAAAAACTAAAAACTAAAAACTAAAAACTAAAAACTAAAAACTAAAAACTAAAAACTAAAAACTAAAAACTAAAAACTAAAAACTAAAAACTAAAAACTAAAAACTAAAAACTAAAAACTAAAAACTAAAAACTAAAAACTAAAACTAAAAACTAAAAACTAAAAACTAAAAACTAAAAACTAAAAACTAAAAACTAAAACTAAAAACTAAAAACTAAAAACTAAAAACTAAAAACTAAAAACTAAAAACTAAAAACTAAAAACTAAAAACTAAAAAACTAAAAACTAAAAACTAAAAACTAAAAACTAAAAACTAAAAACTAAAAACTAAAAACTAAAAACTAAAAACTAAAAACTAAAAACTAAAAACTAAAAACTAAAAACTAAAAACTAAAAACTAAAAACTAAAAACTAAAAACTAAAAACTAAAAACTAAAAACTAAAAACTAAAAACTAAAAACTAAAAACTAAAAACTAAAAACTAAAAACTAAAAACTAAAAACTAAAAACTAAAAACTAAAAACTAAAAACTAAAAACTAAAAACAAAACTGTTTTGTTTTGTTTTGTTTTGTTTTGTTTTGTTTTGTTTTGTTTTGTTTTGTTTTGTTTTGTTTTGTTTTGTTTTGTTTTGTTTTGTTTTGTTTTGTTTTGTTTTGTTTTGTTTTGTTTTGTTTTGTTTTGTTTTGTTTTGTTTTGTTTTGTTTTGTTTTGTTTTGTTTTGTTTTGTTTTGTTTTGTTTTGTTTTGTTTTGTTTTGTTTTGTTTTGTTTTGTTTTGTTTTGTTTTGTTTTGTTTTGTTTTGTTTTGTTTTGTTTTGTTTTGTTTTGTTTTGTTTTGTTTTGTTTTGTTTTGTTTTGTTTTGTTTTGTTTTGTTTTGTTTTGTTTTGTTTTGTTTTGTTTTGTTTTGTTTTGTTTTGTTTTGTTTTGTTTTGTTTTGTTTTGTTTTGTTTTGTTTTGTTTTGTTTTGTTTTGTTTTGTTTTGTTTTGTTTTGTTTTGTTTTGTTTTGTTTTGTTTTGTTTTGTTTTGTTTTGTTTTGTTTTGTTTTGTTTTGTTTTGTTTTGTTTTGTTTTGTTTTGTTTTGTTTTGTTTTGTTTTGTTTTGTTTTGTTTTGTTTTGTTTTGTTTTGTTTTGTTTTGTTTTGTTTTGTTTTGTTTTGTTTTGTTTTGTTTTGTTTTGTTTTGTTTTGTTTTGTTTTGTTTTGTTTTGTTTTGTTTTGTTTTGTTTTGTTTTGTTTTGTTTTGTTTTGTTTTGTTTTTTTTTGTTTTGTTTTGTTTTGTTTTGTTTTGTTTTGTTTTGTTTTGTTTTGTTTTGTTTTGTTTTGTTTTGTTTTGTTTTGTTTTGTTTTGTTTTGTTTTGTTTTGTTTTGTTTTGTTTTGTTTTGTTTTGTTTTGTTTTGTTTTGTTTTGTTTTGTTTTGTTTTGTTTTGTTTTGTTTTGTTTTGTTTTGTTTTGTTTTGTTTTGTTTTGTTTTGTTTTGTTTTGTTTTGTTTTGTTTTGTTTTGTTTTGTTTTGTTTTGTTTTGTTTTGTTTTGTTTTGTTTTGTTTTGTTTTGTTTTGTTTTGTTTTGTTTTGTTTTGTTTTGTTTTGTTTTGTTTTGTTTTGTTTTGTTTTGTTTTGTTTTGTTTTGTTTTGTTTTGTTTTGTTTTGTTTTGTTTTGTTTTGTTTTGTTTTGTTTTGTTTTGTTTTGTTTTGTTTTGTTTTGTTTTGTTTTGTTTTGTTTTGTTTTGTTTTGTTTTGTTTTGTTTTGTTTTGTTTTGTTTTGTTTTGTTTTGTTTTGTTTTGTTTTGTTTTGTTTTGTTTTGTTTTGTTTTGTTTTGTTTTGTTTTGTTTTGTTTTGTTGTGTTTTGTTTTGTTTTGTTTTGTTTTGTTTTGTTTTGTTTTGTTTTGTTTTGTTTTGTTTTGTTTTGTTTTGTTTTGTTTTGTTTTGTTTTGTTTTGTTTTGTTTTGTTTTGTTTTGTTTTGTTTTGTTTTGTTTTGTTTTGTTTTGTTTTGTTTTGTTTTGTTTTGTTTTGTTTTGTTTTGTTTTGTTTTGTTTTGTTTTGTTTTGTTTTGTTTTGTTTTGTTTTGTTTTGTTTTGTTTTGTTTAACTTTAACAAAAAAATAAGTTTTTAAAAGCATCTTTTGATTAGGTATCAAATGAATGCATTTTTGAAAAATTGTAATTTTTGGAATTAATGGAAATTAATGTCGACAAACTTAATTTTAAATAACCTTTCAAGACTTCACTATATTTTTTATTAAAAAAAAAATTCTGTGAAAAAACTCTAACAAAAAAAAAACAAATATTCCTACAATTTACAGTGTTTAACTATTTGTTGAGATGCAGCCTCTCTATGTTTTTTTTTTAATTAGTTTTCTTAGTGTCATGGAAACTGTTTGTTTTATTCTTTTAATTATTTAAAATAAAACTTTGTGAAATTTTCTTTTCTTTACAATATAAATAGTTAAGATTTTTTAAATCAAGGTCAATCTTTTAAAAAGGCTAAAAACACGAATTTGTCTTGGTTATGAATTTAGTTCTGTTTCTGTTTAAATAAGCAGAAAATCGAACAAATTATTAGGAGAAAATGTGAGAGTATCCGATTTTATTGTTATAAATATTAAAAATTATATCTTTTGCAAATTTTGAAAATAAAATTCAAATACTAACAATTCAATACATTTATTTTTTGTCTTGCTGTTTCAAAAAAAAAGTTGAAGACATTATGGAGTTGTAGAAAAACATGTACTAGTCTCGCAAAGAGTTATCTCCACCAAAAGCCATAAATCCAGCATTGACAGCATACCGGCGAAGAAGGGCGCAAAACATTCCGCAGCATAAAACGCAACCGTTGTTGCGCCGTTCGAGCTTGTGGTCATCGGCGGAGAAATGGCGCACGTGATCGACGATCGCTGCCGTTGATCATGCATAAAACCTTACCCACGTGGTCGATCGATCAACGCGTGTGACGTGAGATCGCAAGAAGAGGACTCATCTTGGCTGTGTTTTTGCAAAATTCATTCAGCGAGGTTCTTTTCCTGGCAGTTGTTGCGTCATTCACCGGGTTGCTCCATCGAGATCGAGTTTGCGAATTTGAATCAGAGTGGGTTTTGTTTATGCACGGAATGCAATTGCTGAACAATCTGTGTCAATGGGAGTCAATGCAAATCAGGTGCGTAATCGGTTTATGCTGTCGAGAGCGTGATTTAAGGATTTGCTTATGAGAGTTGGGTTGTTTATTGACTATTTTTTTCTGTTTTGCTATCAAATATTATGTAATAAAATGTTGTTTATAGTGTCTTCAATCATTGCATAATAACTTCTCATAGCTTCCGCCACCGTCAAACAAACAAGCTTAATTAGGTCATCAACTAAGAGTCCAACCAACAACGTTCCAATATCGTCCAACCCGCAAGTAGGCCACCCCATTTGAGGGAAATCCGGAACCTGTCCGCGTCGATTCCGTTTAACGATTATCGCTCTCTCCAAAATGGTCATGAGCCGCGCCAATTTCCGGCCAAGCGGATGATCGACAAGCTGTTCAAACCGATCGTTCGTCAATATAACGAAGATCCATGTCACAGACATCACCACCTCAGACAGACCCAGGTGATGTCCCCGTGGCCAGGTGTGTTGCATAATCTGGGAAGTGGAGTCGTTCGAGGAGCTTCCAGAACTGGTTTCGGTGGCGGAGACTTTCAATGAGGAAAACAGCTCACACTTCATTTAGCAGCAGCAGTAGAGGTGATATCGTTACGAGGTGGATCGACTCTTCAGCGACAACGATGGGCATAAACGAGGCTCGTTTAGCGATCGATTAAAAGTGCCTTTCCTCACATGAATTGGACAGTTTAGTATTACAAACAGGTGCATGTCGAGCGGGCAGGCCCACCCTGGCTTTACTGGCAAACCTCGATGTATTGTTTACATCATGATTTATGGCTGTTTTGCTGATTCAAATTATGATCGATTGCTTGGTATGAACCTATGGATATTATAATATTTTCTACACGAATTCATTCAATTTTAAACATTATTCAAAAAAAGTTTTAGAAAAATATAATAATATTTTCAAATTAAGAAAACCATAACTACACACAGACAATTAGACGCGCATTAAAAAAAATCTATCGATCAATATTTAACGGTCAGTTTGAGTGATCAGAAACTCACCACGACAAATTCGAACTCACTACAGATCATTTAAGGGGAGAGGGGGTAATATGCACCCCTTAAGGGAAAACTGTGATTTTTCAACCATTACAGCAGTACTGTGGAAGAATTATGTTCGATGTTCTAAACCAACTATTATTCTTTGTCATCCATGTGAAAAAAGTCTTAAAAAACCTCAAATTTGTTCGAAAATATAAAATTTCTAAAAACATTTCTGATTCATTTCAATCAACCATGCGGGGCAATTGAAGAGTTCGACGACGTTTTTTTCCGCTAGGTTCGCTGTTGTTCCAGCAGTGTTCGGAATGACAGCCCCCATACAGTTTGAGCAGTTTTTTGGGAAAAATCGCGTTTATAATGAAAAATCAAGCATTTTCAGAAAAGTGGGGTATTGCAAAGTGTGGCAATTTCGCTAACGATCATAATGCGTGATTAATTGTGACTGGAATTTTATTTAAACGATTTTTCTAAAAAGATGATCGATATTTTGGATAGCTTGAGTTAAATGTTACAAAAGTTAAAAGTAATGATGAAATATTATGTAAAAGTGTCTAAACTTTACTTTTCTTCCCGTTTGACCAAAATATTGACCTCAAAAATGCATTTTGGTGATTTTTTGGAAATTTTTGGAAAAAATTCGAATAACTAGCAATTTTTTGAGAAAATTATTGTAATTATGCTGTAATATGACTCTTATAGTTTGTTCTATCAATAATACACACATAAGGAGCATTATCAATCAAATAAATCTTATTTAAATCAATTTTTCAAAAGATCTTTTTGGTAAATTTGAGGAAAAAACATGAAAAATTAACTCAGCCCCTATGATTTATACATCATTCAATTCGTTTATGCGATTGCCACACTTTACAATAACTTTCATTAACGTTAAAAAATATTTGAAGGAAATAAAAATCAAAAACTGCAAAAAAAAAATATTTCCAAGCACGCTGTCATTCCGAACATCGTTGCGTAGTGCTTCTACTCGCCACCAGGATGCGTGCACGTTTCTGTCGAATCTCTCAATATGCACCGCAACATTAGGTTTTACACCGTGACGTCATTTGACAGCTCGTGTGCACTGTTTACATGGTCTCCATATAAACATATAGTCCATATAAACAGTGCACTCCTTTCTAACCTCCAAATCGAGTCGGCGTAAAACCTAATTGGGGCAAAATGCACCGGGTAAAAGCAGTTTTCACTAGTCACCACTAGATGACACCGCTGTTTTTACAAAGGAGCTTCACAGCGGTGCATTTTGCCCCGACTATGCTTTTTGTAGAAAATTTAATTAAAAATACATTTTTTGATGTTTTTGGACTCATCTATCTACAGAATAATGAAGATTATGGCAAAAACTATCTGTTTCAAAGCTTACAATATCAATAAATGCTTTTTATATTGTCCAAAAATCATAATGAAAGTTCAATGAAAATTAGATGAAAACACAACATTATAATGTTTTTCAAATAACTTAAGCTAAACTACAAAGCTCAAATTTTTCCAGCATGGTTTAGCAATAATAAGCTTTCAATTTTTATGATTTTTTCCCGAACAATTCTTCCAAATACCAAGAAAAACAGGGGGTGCATTTTGCCCGGGGGTGCATATTACCCCCTCTCCCCCTAAACGCAATTGATATCCGCGGTCATTCGGTTTTGATTGTTTGTTTGGTTTCCAATTACTTTTAATTTTATTTTAAAAAGAATTGAGTCTTGAACATTACTTTTAATACGTTTACCGTGCCAATTTTGTACAGCAAAATTATCATACGCTTTGAATTTTCTAAATTCGCATAATAAGATTGACCTGCAAACTCGGTGTGTTTGATTTGTAAAGTACCTGCATCCGTGCCGATTTTTGTGTCTTCGTGTGCATAATTGTTTTCAATAGGTTCATTAATCAAATTTGGAGACTGCGACAATTACGTTTAAGAAATGATTATTGCGTAAGCAAAAAAAATTATTAAAAAATTGTGTTGAAAGGTTCAAATGTTGCAGAGATATTACGGTTTTTTGATCAATACTGTGAATCGGATATTCAAAAATAAATTCAAGATCTGTACATAATTTTGTTCTTCAAAAACTTTAACATTGTTTGTTTTGACTTTTTCTTTATCAATTCCGAGTATTTAGGGGAACAGCATCTAATTCCAGCGTGCCTCTAATGTTGCCATATCAGCACTTTGACATTCGATTACAGCTCATTAAAAGCGTTTTTAACTGAAATCGAGTGATAAATAGCTCAATTAAAAGTGAGCAAGCAAGTTTCTATCAAAAGTTGTGCAAAATTAGTTATTTTAATAGTAAAAATCAGCTAATTGGATGGAGTTAGGAGCGAGTGCTTAACCTGCCAAAGATACGAAGATTTCCCCTACTTTTACCATTTTCTTGATTGTTTTAGACAATTTTTGAAGCCACTTTTAGTAGCGGACTCTCTCGTTGTCGATATTGATGGGACGGTCGAGAGCGGGAGTAATCAAAATTTAATTATAGATTGAAAAATCAAAGCAATCTATTTGAAGGGACTGAACAACTTATTGACAGCTGGAGCAATATTGATATCGAGAAGATCGACAGCCAGAGATTCCACTGTAAAACAACAGATTTTCGTGTTTATGTTGCCCCAAAAAATACATTTTTACAACATTGGCAAAGAGTCATTAAACAAGTCAAACTCCAACCCGATGATTATCTCAAAATTTCATATCAGAGATCTCACGTATTGCACAACTTTAAATCTACATCGTTTGGTGGACTCGAGTTTTGATTAACATTCAATAAACTAAAAAAGAAAAACAAAAAAAGTTAAAAACTAAAATAGTAGTTTATGCAACAAGTTGAAAAAAGAGGATTTTTTCAGCACGAGTCGTACATTTATCCAACGAGGTTCACCGAGTTGGATAAATACGTCGAGTGCTGAAAAAATCAAGTTTTGCAACGAGTTCCATACAACATTTTTTGCAATTCCGAAAAACACCCATTGAGTGAATTTTAAGTCAAATTTTCTTGTATTTTGTCAATGAATCGTTTAAATCAAAAAAATGTTGAAAAGTGTTACTTTTCGAAACAAGTGCTGAAAAGTTCAACTTTTCAGCACCCATTTCAGTGCTGAAAAGTAGAACTTTTCAGCATTTATTTTGAAAAGTGTTGCTATTCGATTCTTTTATTTTTGGTACAGAAAAGTAGGCTATTTCGTCGTTCAAGAATGACAGGAAAAGTAAGTAGTTTCACGACGGAATTGCAAAAAAAATAATTTCAAGTCATTTTTATGTATTTTTCTATTTGGTAGGTTTTTCAAGCTCTGATGTTGTTTTTGTTGATTTTAATTCATTTATTTTTGGCAGCATTGACCTTCTTTCGCTGGCCTAATAAACTCTGTTAGGTTTATACAAATACTTATACTGTTGATTCGTGCTTTAAATTTTATTTATTATTCTTCTTGAGTGCTTTTTTTAATTTTTGGATATTTAATACGTGAATATAAAAAAATATAAAAAATATATATATAAAATTATAAAACAGCAATTCTCTTTTTTTAAAATAATTTTTGTATTTTTTATCCAATTGGAAACAATTTTGGTGCTTTTGGTATGCCAAAAGAAGCCATTTTGCATCATTAGTTTGTCCATATAATTTTCCATAAAAATTTGGCGGCTGGCCATACAAAAATGATGTAGGTATGAAAATTCAAATATCTGTATCTTTTGAAGGAATTTTTTGATCGATTTGGTATCTTCAACAAAGTTGTAAGTATGGGTAGGACTACACTGAAAAAAAATTATACTCGACAGTATAAACAATAAATCGAAATATTGGCCGCAAAAAAAATCGTTTTTCAATGTTAAATTTTATTTGAAATCAAAGAGTACTTTAGTGAAATTTTGATAAAGTGCACCGTTTTCAAGTTAAAGCCATTTTTAGGTAACTTTTTTGAAAATAGTCGCAGTTATTCATTTTTTAAAATAAGTGCCCTTGTTTGCCCACCTTTGAAAAAAATATTTTTGAAAAGCTGAGAAAATTATCTATGTTTTGCTTTTTTGAACTTTGTTCATACGACCTTTAGTTGCTGAGATATTGCCATGCAAAGATTTGAAAACAGAAAAATTTATGTTTTCTAAGTCTCACCCAAACAACTCACCATTTTCTAACGTCGATATCTTAGCAACTAATGGTCCGATTTACAATGTTGAAATATGAATCATTTGTGAATTTTTCGATTTTTTCGAAAACAATATTTTCTAATTTTTAAACAAGACTGACATTTTAAAAGATTTAAACATTCAATATTACGCCCTTTTGAAATGTTAGCTTGGATTTAAATACTACACTACCCAGTCACGAAATATTCTAGCAGAGCTGGTTCTGCCAGAATCCTGCTAGAACGGTTGAACATTTTTGCTAGAATGCTGTAAGAATATCCAACTCTGTGAGAACTCTGCTAGAATCCTGCTAGAACGTCGTGACTGGGTAATGGCATTCTTACATCAATTTGGTCAAAAATGCACCTGCGACAAGTTAGCACGACAGCGCCAACTTGAGCGATAATACATCAAACTTACCTGCAGCGACACTATACGGAGAGTAGCAGAAACTGGAAGAGCTTTCAGTTGAAACTCGATCAAAGAGAAAACGGTAAGCTTACGATCGTTCCCGGGCACTGATTCGAGCAATGTATTGTGTGGTGTGTTCGTTGATAGCTAACTTTCAGGCGTAATGTATGATTTCATGCGAAGAAAAGCTTTTCTATCGTAGGTTAATTGAGTTGATGGCGGAAATACACAAAAAATAATAGGAAAATTGTTACAAACAGGAAAGTGTGTTCAAATTGATAAACATAAATGCATTATCGGAAATTCCTATTATGACGGCGCTTTGCTTCAATGACCGCTATAAAAGAAATCTCTTTAATTTCCTCTACTCAGTCGAAATGCCCTTCATACCGAAAAATTCTATGACCGATTTTATGGCCGAATACTTAATTGGGCTCCGGACAACGTCGGACACAGCTCGTTCAACACGTTCGACGCGTGGCACTTCCAGCTCGAACCCGTCGTAGAAATGTTCGTGTCCTCGTCGGAATCAATCGTCCTCAATGTAACCCTGCGTTGCCAACAGCCAGATCCGTTGACTGGCCAGCTGCCTCCGCTAAGCGTCTGGACTGGACGACAACGACAGGAACCAGTCTTCCCGAAACGCGCGCACGCCGTACACGCCGTACAAGTTTTCAGTGCAAATGAACCTCAAACATACCAGGCTGCCATGTTCGAGTTCTCCCCGCACGGCGCACTCAAGTTTACACGCGGTGTAAACACGGGGTGCACACATCGGGTACAACGCCGTGCGAGCGAAGAGCGTATAAAGAGACGAAAAAATGACTGCTTCTCACTCTCTCTGTGGCAAACACTGTAGTGTGACTGCAGCGGAGAATGAAACACCGCTTTACAGCAGAGGGAGCGTGAGGGAACTATTTTTCTCTCTTTTCTGCGTCGTCGGCTTGCACGGGGTTTGTACCCGGGGTGCAAGGTTCGGTTTTAAACTCGAGGTTCGTGTGCGCGTACAGACTGTACACGGCAGAGTTTAGGTTTGCTTGTACGCGTGCACACGCGGTGCTGGTGTTTGATCGAGTACAGAAAACAGAGAACGCGGTTGAACGCGGTGCACGGGGATCACTGACAGGAACCAATACGAATGGAGCGAAGAAAACTTTTTTCTGGCAAAGTTAAAATTTTGGATTGTTCTGAGCGGTTGTAAGCAACTGACGAATGACACGTATGCGTATGGAGACATGGACGCAGAGTGCATTTTTGGAAAAAAGGCAACAGAATGGACAAAAAAAAAGGCAGCTGTAACTTTATCAATAAATTCGTTATTGCTCGCTGAAATCAGACTCAAGATCAAACCATATGAACAGTGGCCTTAGAAACTCCAACCCCTGAAGAATCAAGTGAAAAATTCTTTGATTTTGATTTGAAGTGGATCGTGTTAGGAGCTTTTTACGACCCCACAGACCACCGGAGGTTGGCCGAATCCCGGTCTTGGGGTGTAAAGATAAACCGCACAAATTACCAATTTAACAGACGATTTTCGTCAAGTAATAAAAATGCGCGCGATCAGTTTTCAATCAATCAACAGAATCATTTATTCCCTTCACATGACAACTCCAGGTAAACAAGGTTGCGCTGTCAACGACAGTCGAGGCTCGGCATTGGGGCCGAGTTCGAGTCCAGCGGCGAATGCACAGTGGGCACATTCACATTTCCAGTCGTCACAATATCCCCCCACTTAAAATAGGAAGTACAGGTCGGACCACTGCGTCGATCTTCACCTGAAGACCAGCATGGCACCTGTACCGACGGGGCACGTCCACTTCCTGCCGATGTGGACTGCTGGGCTGACATTGATGTGGATGAAGTAAAAAACTGGGCCAACGGGAAGCTGCGTCGGAAGATGTCCATGACACCAGTCGTCGTTAGTTGCGCCATACTTCCCGGTTGATGCGAAGCCTCCCAAAACGTCGGAAGTGCTGCACACGACTTCAGTTTCGTCAAGCTCCATGGTTCCAGCCAGATGACTACGAGCATCGTTGGCAACACTGCTGCATCCGGTCCGGGATCCAAGTCAGCCCGTCCAAGTAGGCGATTAGCGCGCGATCGTGTCCGGCCAGTAATCATCACAATGCTGACACAATCTCTTTCAGCACCAGGCTCCCAGTTTCGCTTACTGACAAACCTTCGTTTCACGCACACCATCTCGAGTGGTGGACATTTCCAACTGCGTGAATCGATCCGATCGGGCTCGTTCGCTTGAACCAACGTTGCTGGTGATGATGGCGGCGGCTCGAATTCCAACTTCGTTCGAATGCGCTCGAATTTTACTTCTACTGGCGAAGCACCACCCACAACAAACTGGTTTGGGGTGCTTCCGAACGCCTTCAGATCGGCATTCAGCGCTTGAGTGTTCGTGTTCCTCCCCGTCTGAAGAATCACCTTCCGGCACAGGCCCTTGACGTCATCAAGGCAACCAAAAGTGCACTGCGGTCCAGCCAGTGTCGACTGCGTCAGCTGCTGCGACGTACCCAGCGAAACTATCGCTCCGGGTGGTTGGGACAGGTTCTCGTAATCGCCTCCCGGGTCAAAAATCCACTCCAGTCCAGCCAGCACAGGAACAGCTGCTTTTGTGCTCTGGAACTCCAATGTTCCGATCGTTGCCGGCACCGAGTTCTTGAAATCCGCCTTGAGGGCATCCGCGGCCGTTCCTGGCCCAAATGTAGATGGGTTCACCAGCTGACAACCGGTGTTGAGCGTTGTTTCGGTCGATGACGTGGCCAGATGCTCCACACAATGTCCACTTACACCGAAACTAACCTCAATTTCTTTGTTGTTGTTCACCTCGTGGCGCGCTCGATCGCCATCGCGAGTCTCCAGGTTCTGTTCCGCCGCGGTCAGCGCCGCCAAGATGTCCCGCACTAGGTGTCCTTGCTGCTGCATGAAGTCCAGCTGCTGCTGGTGCATTTCTGCCAGCTGGCGTTGAACCACCTCTTGCTCACGTCGGAACAACTCCGCTACATAACCTCGCTGTTGAACCGCGCCGACGCCAACGACGACCTTTCCCGGAACACCTTCCATCTCGCCGTGTGCTGCCTCCTCCTTCGCGGGTTCAACTTTTGCCGGTTGAAAATACGGCCAAAAGTCACCGTCTCGTCGCCACTTTTACGACCCCACAGACCACCGGAGGTTGGCCGAATCCCGGTCTTGGGGTGTAAAGATAAACCGCACAAATTACCAATTTAACAGACGATTTTCGTCAAGTAATAAAAATGCGCGTGATCAGTTTTCAATCAATCAACAGAATCATTTATTCCCTTCACATGACAACTCCAGGTAAACAAGGTTGCGCTGTCAACGACAGTCGAGGCTCGGTATTGGGGCCGAGTTCGAGTCCAGCGGCGAATGCACAGTGGGCACATTCACATTTCCAGTCGTCACAATAGAGCTTTAACAATGGAACACCCGCAGTCGAGCAATTTTGACAGTTCACTCCATAAGAAATCATTGAAAAAAAAGCAAAAACTGCTCGAATGGAAGTGCTCCATCGAGAAATTAAAAGTGAGAGTGTGTGCGTGCAACATGGAGTTAAACTTTCTGTGCAGTTTCTGTGAAGGTTCCCATGGCACTTCGAAAAGTTTAACTCCATGTTGCACGCACACAAATAACTACCGTACCTTTCAAGCGTAATGATTATTTCAGTTCAACTTATGTCTTCTTTGTACAAGATTCATAAAAATCCAACTATCCCCAACCACCGGAAAATAATCCATTCAGAGAGCACTTCCCCAGTTTTCGATCAAGTGATGTTCACACTAAACATTTTTCATCGGATTTTTTTTATGGAAATCCGTTTCTTTTAGGACGCAATGGAATATGAACGAAAATGAAGATGGACGGAAATTTGTAAACATTAGATAATTGTTTTTTTTTTACATGGCCAGCTACGATGTTGTTTTCTTTTATGTGTATAACAGTTTATTCCAGTTTCTATCAGTCAAGGGGTTCTAAAGTTGTGTTTCGAGTTATTTGCTCAGGCTGGAGAAAAAATCGTGCTGTTGATCAACCCCTCGGTTAAATCTATTATAAAATCTGTTATAAAAGTTGGAGCTCTCCACCGCTAGAGGCAGCACTGTATAAATCCCTCTTTTTGAATCTCAAGTTCTACCGATGTGCCTTTACTATGCAATCGAATCCAGAAAGGAAATGATCTCTAGTCGAGTCTCTAGTTGTGTTGGTCCAAGCCGAAATTTGAACCTCAGTCTACAGCCCACGAAGCGTTACCACTACGTGGCTCGTTTTTTTTTTTTGGTTATTAACACTAGAAAAGTAGTTCAATAGCATTTCTTCAAAAAATAAATTAATACATTAATTTAAACAACTACCTTTATTCATAATAAAACATTCTACATTCTTACCAGATATGCGTGTAAAATTACAATAAATACTTATGCACTAACGATACAACATTCTCCTTAAAATATGAGCATAAATCGTGTGGCTAAGCATGGTAGGTGTGGCAGCAGCAGATATATCTACACAGAGTCCATCCTTCCCGGTTCCATCCTGCCGCTCACCAAACACTCTCAATGCAATGGTTTCCTCTTCTAGCTTCCCCCGCACCCGCTCCCTCCCACTACTTGACGCTGTCGTTGTCCTCCTTGTGCAGCGGCACTCCGTTCTCGTCAATCTCCAGCGATGGCACTAGCGGTGGCTTGAAGCCCCCGTACTCGATGCGTAGGCTCTTGCCGTACGCGGGACTCCGCCGGAACTTGACGTCACTCTTGACGGCCCAGTGGTCCTCGAGCAGGGGCGTCGGCCCGACGTAGTCGTCCCGGAAGATCTGTTGGGGTTGGTGTTGGTGCTGGAATATCTGGGGTTGCAGTTGGTGTTGCGGCTGGTAGGTAAATTTGCCTACAAAATGCGAGTGATCGATTAGCGGTTGGGGGTACTGAGCAAAGTGGTTGAAGTGCGTGGCGTAAGATGGTTTACCAAAGATGACGTCTCCGTACGGGGGGAGGTTGTACACGGGTTTGGCTGGCTTGTCCGCGTAGTGGTGCGGCAGAACGTTGACCTGGGCTACGTCGATGTAGGACGGGGCGGCGATCGAGGCGCCAAAGTGAAGATCGTTCTTGGGGTACGTTGGGTTGTGGTAGTGGAATGGCGGTTTGGCCAGCGGTAGCGGTGCTTTAAGATAGATGTGCTCGACGTAGTGCTTCTTCTTGCCTCCGAAAAATTTATGGAAGTCAAAGAGCTTATCGTGCGTGTGGTGCGTGGTCGTTTTGATGATGGCGTGCGTTGGTTTTTGTTCGTGAATGACTGGGATTAGCTTTTCTACGGGGTAGGGAATTGGGACACCGACGGGGACCTCAACGGGGTAATGTACGGGAACTTGAACTTCAACGGGCACCTGGACTGGGTAGGGGACTGGGCGATCGATAAATTTCTCGACGACCTTCTCAACGGTCACCGGGACCGGAACTTCAACGTGCTTCTCGACGACGGTTTCAACGGGCCGATCGACGATCTTCTCCACGACTTGAGTCACCGGGTACGGCACTTGAACCTCTTTGGTGACGATCTTCTCCACTGGAACAGGTCGGTCTACGATTCTTTCAACCGGAACCTCAACGGTGACGGTCTTCGTAACGGGTCGATCAATGTAGTGATGCACCGGGATGTGCTTCTCGACCGGGTATGGCACGTGGACCGTCGTCTGCACAGGCTTCTCAACGATTCGATCGACTGGGTAAGGAACCGGGACCTTCTTCTCCACAATTCGATCCACCGGCTGCGGAACGGGCTTCTCTATGTAAACCGGCTGTTGGACTACACGATCCACCGGCTTCTCAATGTAGACGTTCTGCTTAACGATTCGATCAACCGGCTTCTCGATCACGATCGGCTGGGGAACCAAATTCGTACGAGTTCCAAACTCCAGCTTGCGAGGCTTCGGTTGCTCTTGATTCACAACAATGTTCTTGATGTTGATGCTTTTCTGAACCTCCACGACCGTCCGCTCAACGCCTTGATCTTGCTTCGGCGCCTGCAGGATCGTATCGATGCAATCGTCAATGTTCTTATTGTTGGTGTTTGACAGTCGCGGTCCGGCTTGGACCGGTGCCAAGTACTGATTCGAGACCGACTTTGGCGTGGTAGAAGGCAAAGCCACCGTTGTCGTACGATAGCGGGTGCTCAGTCGAGAAGCCGTTGATCCGCGTAACTTCGCGGTGACCGGTCGAATCGTCGTAACTTCATGCTTTACAATAACCTGCGTTGACTTGGCGTCATCGTCACACGGTTCCGGCGTTACCTGGTTCGAGAAGATCGTCTCCTTAAGAAACTGTCCCTTATTGTGATCGTCCGACTCCCCGATGATCTCCACGTTGATCTGCTTGAACAGATTGTCTCCCGATCGAAGACTCCGCGAAGTTCCTTCCGGCATTTCCCCTACCACAATTGGGTTCTGAAACGTCGGAATCGCCAGGTTGTCCGCCACGTTGGGTTCCTTGTGACTCTCGCTAGTCTCACTATCCGAGTCAGAGCTTCCCTTCGTCGGCTCCACCGCAACCAGCTCCTTCTGGTCGCTCTTCTCCTCTTCAGCATTATTTATACTAACAACGTCCTCGTTCGTGACCAAATCTTGCGTGGAGGACACCAACTTCTGGATGCCTTCCTCGTTCAAGTTCGGTGATCGTTCGGCAGCCGCCTCGTCGGTGGCGTTCTCCTGCTGCAGGGCATCGTCAAGGGTGGGCTGCACCAGCGTCACCAACTGGAACGGGACCACGTTCGGGTTGAACATCACCTGGTTGGTGCGCTCGTCCGGGAACCTAAAAGGAAACGCGCATTAGCAAGGGCTCCAAATCGTGTAACGTTTCTGAACAGGAGTGTGTGTTGTTACCCAACGAGTGGCTGGTACGAGTACGTCGGTTGAGGTTGCTGTTGTCTCTGAGTCTGCGATCCCTGAACGTTGTCCGAGTAGTACACGTAGTAGTTGCTGTTCGGTCCCAGCGCTATCGAGTGCTCGTAGTTTGCTCCGGCGGGTTTGGGCAGAGCGGAAGTTGCTGGAACGGTTGCGATCGTCGGGACTGCGGCGACCAGCGGTGGGGCTGAATCGGCTGGCAGGGTTTGGAAGAACTGGAGTAGAGATAGGATTGGATTTGAGTTGAATAATCTTCAAACCGCATTTCTTGTATTAATACCATATCGGGAGGCACCGTCGGCAGCAGCATCTGTCGCGACTGCTTGGGGTGGCCACTTTGGTCATTCGAGGGCTGCGGGGCTTGAGCGGCTGTGGGGCCTATCCGCACAATGGCGGACGCAACCAGTACCAACGTTACTGTCGTCAGCATCCTGGATCATCTAACGGCGGAATCTGACGGGAAAAGGGAAAAAGAAAATTTGATATCATTTAGGGTTACTTTGAAGTGCGAAAAAATGCTAGAATTCTTTGCAAAATCATCTCTGTTTTGCCTTCCTCACTTAGTCAAATTGGTCAACTTGGTCCCGACCAACTCCGGAACGATTGTTGAAAAGCCTTCAATTACATTAATGTACATCAAGCGAAATAAAAGTGCAGCACGAAACAAAAACTGATACGTCAAAGTAAAATGTGCCTGTAGCGCCATCCCAATACTAGTGGTTGATGCGAGAATGATAAATTCAAAGTAGCCGTTAAATTCCTGATTGATGGAATTAAAAAGAGATTTAAGTCTGTTTGTCTGTGCTTAATGCATCTGTTCCAATTCACTCCAGATGACGGTAGAAGTAGATGGCAGAAGAAGAATAATTGAGAAAATACTCAACAATAAATACATTAACGAAAATTCACATTTTAACGAATGATTGTGTCAATTTCTTTTCACTAGAATGAATGTTCTGAAAGGCCATTTGTCCCTGTCCACAATAAAAGAAATCCCTTAAATTTCATCTACTCAGTCGAAATGGATTTCTTCACCCTAATCAACCTTCTGCTGCTAACCCATCGTGTGGCCTGTTGGATTGAAAACGCAGGATGTCCAATACATCCACCTATTCAAGTCGAACCATTCCACGGCCGAGTAACCCAATGGTTTCCGGAAGACTTCGGACGCAGCCCGTTCAACACGTTCGACGCGTGGCACTTCCAGCCCGAACCCGTCGTAGAAATGTTCGTGTCCTCGTCGGAATCAATCGTCCTCAATGTAACCCTGCGTTGCCAACAGCCGGATCCGTTGACTGGCCAGCTACCTCCGCTAAGCGTCTGGATTGGACGACGACGGCGGAAACCGAACGAATGGAGCGAGGCAAACTTTGGACTGGAACGACTCGAAAATTATACCGGTCTGTACGGCTGTAAGGAACTGCCGAATGGTACCAGCGCGAATGGATTCCTGTACGCAGTGAGCACTTTTGAAGAGCCACTAGACTGGAAGCCGAAAAATGTCAGCTGTAACCGAGGCTGTAACTTTATCAACGAATTTGTTATTGCTCCAGCCGGATCACATGCGAAATTAGTTGATTTTGATTTAAAGTTAATCGTGGTTGATATAACTATTGTTTTGCTAACCTTGTTTAACAAATAAGTGGCACATAGTTTCGATTGGAATCAAACCATTGTACTTTTAGTGCAAATGAAAACTTTACATTTTTTATCGTGCGGGCATGATTCAGCGTAAACTGCTATTTTAAAATGTATGATAATTTAATTGTAGTTTCACTACCCATATTTGCAATCATACCAGCACAAATTGGACATCCATTGGACCAATCTTTACCACTCTGTGCAAAAATATCTATTTGGACAATATAAGATAATAGTTAATTCTTCAATTATGGGTAGTTCATATGTTGATGTGAACAATTCAATGTTATTTTTCATATTATTAAACATGCACCTTTACATAAATGGGATGTCGTTGGTATGTTAGGTAAGATTAACATACAAAAAAATGCGAAATATTCATTACCTTTCCTCAGTTTTTAAAACAATTTGGTATTCCAGGTTTCATCTTGATTGCCCCTGAATTACCGAAGAATTCCGTAATGTACTACAAGCACAAACAACAATAAACAAGCCAAGTCGGTATACCTAATTATAATATTTTGCTATAAAAGCAAATGGAGAAGCAACATAAAAATATTTCCTGAAAATTCAAAACTCTAAAAAAAAAATCATGAAAGAAAGTATTACAAAATGCTTTGGACATCATAACAGTTATGTTTGCGCCAAATGTTTCCAAAATTTCAAAAGGTTTTCAAAATGGTCAAGAGTGAGTTTTTCGCCAATGTGTAACAGGTCGTATCGAGCTGGACCGATTCGGATGAAACTTTCAGCGTTTGTTTGTCTATACATGAAATGAACTCATCCCAAATATGAGCCCTCTACGTCAAAGGGAAGCGGGGTAAAACGGGCTTTAAAGTTTGGGGTCCAAAAAACATTTTAAAAAAAATCTTAAAATTGCTCGCATTTGTGTAAAGCTTTATCAATTCCAACTCTCTTAGTAACATAAACCTTAATATATTTTTGCAACAGCTTCTGACACTCATACTCCCATAGGTCAAAAGATAGGTAATTGGACTTTAAGCCTACGGAATTAACTTTTTAGCCAATCGCAGTTTTTCTCATTGTTTTACGATTTTTCTATAACAAACTTAACTTTTGCTCTGCACGGAAAGGGGATCCATCGCCAAATCGCGATAAAGTTCGCTAAAACTAGCGAAAAATTTCGCTAATTTCTCAGCCTGCACAAAAATTACCTAGAATCGCTAATTTTTTTCGCTGGTTTGGAAACCGATGAAATTCTACCAAACCAGTGAAAAAAAACACTGGTTTGGTTAAAAATGTCGCTGTTTGGGGGATCAGTTTTGCTAGAATCAGAAAATTTTCTCGCTGGTTTGGAAAAAGCGGCAGGGCACCAAAATCAACCAGGAGATTATTGTACTGGTTTTGGGAAACAATTCGCTGGTCCAGCGGATTTCTTCACTGGACCAGTGTTCTTTTACGCTGGATCAGCGTTTTCTATCGCTGACGACCGGGTTTTTTTCCGGCGGCAGCAGCTCGTACCAAAATCAACCAGTAGATTATTGTGCTGGTTTTGGGAAACAATTCGCTGGTCCAGCGGATTTTTTCACTGAACTGGTGTTCTTTTACGCTTTTACGCAGAATTAAAAGAAAGTCCAGCCAGGTTGTACTTACTTGCCACAGCACAAACTGTTCCGCGGCCATGGTCAAGTTCCTCGCCTTGCTGCCACCTGCGACAATTTGTGCACTCATCTATGCAGCAGTACAAATACATCTCCAGCTTCACTGCACCGTATTTTTCTGCTGCGAGAACTTTATGGAAACGTGCTTCTTTTCATGCTTTTTTGTTTTGAAAAAACCCCTAAAGCAATTCGATTGCCACAAATCGCTTCCAAACGTGAACAAACATTTATGACGGCTGTCGGAAGGATGTGTATCAAACCAGCGAAAACTTTCGCTGGAAAAGAAACCGTTTCGGAAATAACAAACCAGCGAAACCAAGTTGCTGAATTTGATTTCGCGCAGCCACCTTTTTCAGCGAAAAATTTCGCTGGTTTAGAGAAAAAATTCGCTGATATCAGCAAAACCAACCCAGCAAAATTCGGTCGCTGTTTTGGCGATCGATCCCCTTTCCGTGTGTAGACCTACAGAGGTTTCAATTTTTACATATTCGGAATCCTGGGGAAATTTTACGTTAATTATAAATTTGATTTAAAAATAATTAAATAAAACATTCCTGGTAAAAAAAAAATCTTTTTTATCATGTGATCAATACGTCAAATACTGTATCAAATAGGCGAATTCCTGTTTTACCCCTAATCCAAAATTTGATTAAAAATTATTTTAATGCATTTAAAATGGCATTTTAAAAAATTTATAAATACTACCTCTCAAGTACCTATTTTGAATTTTTCAGATCTGTGGCTTGGATTTTAAATTTTAAATTAAGGAAATGAATCTTCTTGACGAATTTATTGGATAAGTATCGATAATCGTTAATTGATATTTTTCAGAATACTTAACAGGTATTGACATGCTTTCTTTGTCTCTTAAATTTTTTGAGAAAACAACTAATGGTGTGCCTTTAGTTTCGCATTTTTGTCGTGAATTGTGTGCTGCGAGGAGAATATTACCCTCTGAAAATGCAGTGTCATCAGTGCATAATTGGCAAAGAGAGCGAGTGGTCGTAAAAAATATACGGAGTGAAAAGTGATTGTTTTTGTGATTTTCAAAGCCCTTCCTATATCATCGTTGATCGGAAGGCACGGCGCACTATGGGGTTTCAGGCGGCCATAAATCGAAAAACCGACATACTCTAATTATTTTTTTTGGTATTTTTTTTCGAAAATAAACATTCTAACTAAGAAAAATCCGGAGTTTGAAAGTTGTAGGATCAAAATTCACTGAATTGCAGACCTTCAAAGGCGAAAATGGTAAGAAAAAACATGTTTTTTGACAAAAAAATGATTATTTTTCATAGTTGTACTGTGTAGCTGTTTATGTATTTTTTCCTGCATCATTATATATATTCAGAAAGGTAATTGATTCAACTTTTCAATAACATTTTTCAAAACACACTTTTACACGCTAAAAAAAATAATAAAAATCAAAAAAATGGATTATTATTCAAAATTTAGTTTTTTTCAACTTTGTTAATGGAGTACTTTTTTTGTGTGCATTTGTGCGATCTGAAAATTTTGCAGCCTAAAATTTGAACCATGTCCTAACTTGTCTCTAAATTTCAAAGTGCACTTATGTGCACTTTTTGAGTTATGCAATTTTGAATATTTTGATTCATGCAGGAAAATTAATGATTTCGCGTATACGCTTGGTTAAAAGCATATTATTTTACCTGCAGAGGAAGAAATAATGTACCTACTATGCATGTTTTGAAATTGATTTGATATTCATGACTTTGTTGGTACTTAGGTACGTTTATTAAAATTAGAAATTCATTCAAAGAGAGGTGGATTTTAACTCAAGAAGAAGGGGAGGGAGATTGAACGTAAATCAGAAACTTTAACATAGCATAAACCGCCATTCCGTGCATCAAATAGACAGAGCAAGAATATTAAAATTCACCACTTTAATGCATGTGGCCTCAAATATATGAAAAAATCGAAAATTAAACTTTTTTTTGGAAAAATATCAAAATTCATTTGTTTTCATTATACTAAGTACAAACAACACAAAAAAGTCACAAAAAAGCAAAAAAATATTTTTGGCCGCTCGCTTATATGGAAATACCCCATGGTGCGGCGTCGGGTGGATTGTGTTAAAATTTTTCGAATAAGGTTTTATTTTTTTGCGGTGAAAAATCCATTTTTACATAATGATCGAAAGACGCACTGACAATTTGGATCGTCGAGTTAATAGTGGAGCAAAATAACTGTGTGTGAGTGATTTTGTGTGTTAATCAGAAAGACCTTCACATAGCATCGTTGCTCGGAAGGCTCGCCTACGGGTCTGTTATGAAAATCCTCCCCATAGCGTCGTAGCTCGGAAGGCATCGAAAAACCAATACCTTATCCAACTAACCCAAAAAATTATTAATCACGTGATGCTTGAAGGAGATGCTGTGGATTCAACGGTCTCAAGCGGTATCAACAAGTATAAAGCGAAAAACTCTGTGCTTGATGAGTCTGCAACTTCAACTATCGGACTAACATTCCTCCCTTTCGTTGAACTGCAGGCTTCTTGGGAGAGCGCCGGTATTGACTAAGAAAGTAGGGATCTTCAGAGGGTAAACAGATTCATTGTTTAACTTCAGCTGATCTGTCAATAACGGAGTAGCAGCTCATTGGCAGTCAACCATGCTCATGCTCATGCTCATGCTCAAATTTTCCGAGAAAACAACTAAGTAATGGGTTATAATTTTTGTTTTCAATTAGGTCGAATATGTACGACTTCGCTTAGCGATTTTTTTAAATTTATTTGTGCTGATAACTGTATATTAGGGTATCAAGAACAAAATAAAATTTTGAGAAATCTTAAGTGATTGGGACCATCCATAAACTAAGTGGATACTGTTTTGAAAATATGAACCCCAACCACTTTGTCGACGGTTTCAAAAAGATCCGAGTGAATCTTGATTTTGGAGTTTTTTTTAAGTAAAAGGTCCTATATACCGTAAACCGGGGTGACATTGATGGTATGTCATTTTATTTTTGGAATATATTTTCCAACTGCTTTCTCAAGATAATTGTTTTTTAAAACATGTTCTGGGGAAGGCCTGGGCCAGGCTCTATTTTTATAAAAAAATAGTTCCGTTAAAAATTCTTATTTTGAATTCCAGGGTGACTTTGATAGTCTTAGTTTTCCTTGTTTAAATCGAAATTTCTGTAGCACTATAACTGCATTCGAAGCACGGATCAAAAGTTTTCACATTTTATATGAAATTTGTTCTGCTGAAATGCCTTGAAATTTTGGGATTTTTTAAGTTATGTTTCAAAAACACATAATATTTACTTACAAACTTATTTTACGTTCTCCTAATTGAAATTGTCTATAGAATCCGAAAATGCATTCCGATTTCCGATTTAAAAACATGTTCATTGAGAAAATCATGAGAAAATCATGCAGTTCATCAACATCATTTTACTGATTCCAATTAAAAAATATTTTAAACATTTCAAAATTTTATGAAAACTTCTTTTAGAAGTACTTTGAACACTCCATACCATACTGTACGTGTTGCATTTGCGGAAAAATCTCAAACCTACACAGCAAAAAATCCGATGGTAAAATCGCATGCAAAAGCATGCACATCACCTTCGTCAAAATATACACTTAATATTACACACTGCATGTACAATTTTTTACAACATAAAAAAAAGTTGCAACCGACGGGTTCCAAACCCAGCACCAACAGTAAGGACTGGCGCCTTAGCCCACTCGGCCATCAGACCGATAAAAAACTGTAAGGATAAACGCATATATGAGCTTGACATTTCGGTCAAGTAGGTTTCCCATACTGATGTGCTACATATTTCAGGGCGTAAAATCACATAAAATTGCATAAAATAATGCAATATTTATTTTACACCCAGGCCTTTTACACGCAGCAGGATTACTACTTTTGCCTTCCTCACTGAGGTAAGGCTCTAAAAATGAACTTTGTATAAAAACGTCGTAGACCCACCTTGATGTATACATATCGACTCAGAATCGAAAACTGAACAAATGTCTGTGTGTATGTGTGTGTGTATGTATGTATGTGACCAACAAACTAGCTCATGTTTCTCGGCACTGGCTGAACCGATTTGACCCGAACCTGTTGCATTCGACTTGGTTTAGGGTCCCATAGATCGAGTTTTATACAGATTGAAGTTTCGATAAGTAGTTCAAAAGTTATGTATAAAAATGTGTTTTCACATATATCCGGATCTCACTTAAATGTATGTAAACTATGTTCGGGTTCATCACCCGACCCATCGTTGGTTAGGTTATCAAAAGACCTTTCCAACGAGTCCAAAACGTTGAAAATCTGGCAACCCTGTCTCGAGATATGTCCACTTAAGTGATATTGATATACTTTTTGGAAGCCGGATCTCACTTGAATGTATGTAAACTATGTCCAGATCCACCATCCGACCCATCGTTGGTTAGGTTATCAAAAGACCTTTCCAACGAATCCAAAACATTGAAGATCTGGCAACCCTGTTTTGAGATATGACCACTTAAGTGATATTGATGTTCTTTTTGGAAACCGGATCTCACTTAAATGTATGTAAACTATGTCCGGATCCACCATCCAACCCATCGTTGGTTAGATTATCAATAAACCGTTCCAACGAGTTCAAAACATTGATGATCTGGCAACCCTGTCTCGAGGTATGGCCACTTAAGTGATATTTATGTACTTTTTTATTCCGGATCTAAAAAATAGATGAAATGTTTGTACAATTCCATCACATCAGGCATTGTTGGTAATAAGTGAGGAAGGCTCCAACCACATAGGTGGATTCAGTTAGTTTTTAGCTGTGATATCAAAGTCACCTCGTTCTACTTTCATCTACTTAATCATTCTTCAAGAAAAGGTCACAGAGCAAAACGTTGAAAGAAAGCAAAAACCTTAGGCACATCTAAAAATCTTCTACAAAAAAAAAAAAAAAAAATGACTCATATGCATCACATCACAAACAATTCCAAAATTATTTTAAGCATTAGGCCGATGCAAATCTGTTTCAAAGTTTTTATTCCAGGGCTCTGGCCAAGGTGGAGGAAAGGAAGGATGTCAATTTAGTTGGAAATGGAAATTTGTGTTTTTGGAAATGCAGTCCAGACTCCAACATCCGAAGGCCTCGGAAAAAAATCGTATTGGATAATCGATTCTTAGGACAATCCAATTGCCGTTCAAGAGCCAAACGACATGCGACACCTAGTGTTGAGTAGCAGAACAGAGCGAAGAATGTCGATTGAAATTTCCGCCCTTTGAGGTTATGTATGCGAATTCTGTTTTGTTAAATTCCAACGTTCAAAACAACTTTTGAGCAAAAATTCGAGCTGATACTTTGTTAACTTTTGATGCTCTATCATTTTAAACAATATTATTTTTTCAAAATTATTTTTTTTTCCAAATTTTTTTTATTGCGTTAATTTATAGAGGGCAAAAAGTTTACACTCGTACTACTTGAATTTTTTCTCAAAAGTTGTTCTAAGAGCTGTAAATTCAATTTTAAGTTTGTAACCGAGCAGCGAAAATTTGAATAGTCATTCTTCGATGCTTTGCGCCATCTGTCGGAATTTTTGAGCTTTAAATCGCGAATTATTGTCTTATTATTGATTGTTGAGCTCGTCTTTGTCCCCCACACTTCTCTAAAGTGATTCCGAATTTTTAAATCCAAGATGGCGGCCAAAATGGCGATAATGAAATATTGAGAAAATGCCTTTGGTATGCTAACAGGGACTCGATTTTGATTAAAATGAGGTCGCAGAACTCAAATTTCATGAAAAACATGCGATTTTTTTTAATGCGATAATCAAAACTTCGGATAATCGAGTCTAATCTGTATTTTTTTATTTTCAATTTCAAGAATTTCAATTTAATCAAACCACCGAAACAACCATTTCTCTACATCATAACATAAGTTATTTTTCTCACTAACACTCTACATTTTTTTCCCATGAACCATGCGATAAATCGACAGTGCTACCGTCGATAACGTGATAACCTTAAGGTTCCGTCTAATGAAAAGATTTCACCGTAAGTCTTATTACCAACATAATTAAAAATTAATTTGTTTTTTTCTCCTTCCTTGCAAGTCCGCGGCACTGGTCAGTCTCTTTCTACATTTTAATGCCCAAGTCCACGCCGGGGGAAAAGCTGCAATTTTCTAAAGCGGATCGAATCGTGGCGGCAAAAGGCCACACTGCCTGGCGGTCCCGAGTTTGAGTCGAAATTAAAGGGAAGAAATATGATTACTTTCAATTATATTATGCGCGGTGGGCAGCAACAATGTCGTTGATGGGCCTCTGCAGTGGTGCTGGTTTTAAAGTGATTGAGATATTTGGTCAAGACAAGGGAAAATGTGACGAGACTTTTTACATGAAAGTAATTTTAAAATTACTCAAAACGCCACCTTCACTACAACAAAAAAATCACAATTCATCGTGGCGCTTGTAGATCTAAAGTGACCGTCCCGCCTCATATCGTCTTCACGTTGATCAGATAAGGTCAGGTTACGTGTCGCCGGAGTTGGCCGATTTTGGGCCCCGTCAGGAAATTGAGTTTTTATCATTTTAATTGGCTGTGACACCGCGACTGACTGAGCGAATGCACTACCCTGCAATACACACAATGTGTCTCCCATGGGAGCGAAAGTTGGCGGACTTCCGAAAATGGACTTGGCCAGGTCGTGGCCACTGCTTAACCCTTTGATGACTGTCGCTAGAATTATATCGAAAAAATTCAAAAATATAAAATGACATATTTAAAGTGTAAAGAAAATTTCTAAAATAAATATAGAGGAATTTTTAATTAAAAAAAAGATAATAAAGACTTCATCTGTTTCGGTAACTCGGTAGCCCCAGTCCGGTTGAGCTGCCAAACTTTCGTTACCCCGGAATGACTCTTCACCTGACGAGGGAGCCGACCAAAGTAAGATATATTCCATCAACGTGTGAACATCTCTGCGTGGCGGCACGGTGGTTTTGGGCACTTTCAGTTTCGCGGTCCATTGCGGCGGCGATGAACATCGCAGATAAGGGCAAACAAAGTGTGTCTTCCCCTCTTTCTGAAATTTGTTCACAGGCGACGGCGCCTTCTTCCGGTTTGGGCGCGGGAATTGATGTTTTAATTTGTTTTCTGGTTACTCTCTGCAGACACCGGACTATCAACATCAATTTTTGGATGGAATCAGTTGTTTGTAGACATTTAATGTAATTGACTGATACTCCGATGAGTTTCTTCTAGAAATGAGCAGCTAGAAGTTTTTTTTGTAATTTGATATGAAATTTTTAAGAGAGTATTTTCTGTCACCAAAAATGCCATTTGGAACAGTTTTTGTCCATTCTGGAAACTTCTGAAAAGTAGGCATTTTATGTCCCCTAAAACATATCATGAAATGAAAAAAAGGAAAACAAGTATTTTTTTGCAAATCAAGTTTAAGTGGTAAAAAGTTAAACTCAAATCACCAATTTTTCTACCGTGTGTATTTTTTCAGTGTAGTCCATATTTATACCTACAACTTTGCCGAAGACATTAAATCGATCAAAAAATTCCTTCAAAAGATACAGATTTTTGAATTTTTATGTATCATTTTTGTATGGACAGCTGCCAAATTTGTATGGAAAATTATATGTACAGAATAATGATGCAAAATGGCTTCTTTGGGCATAACAAAGGCACCAAAAAAGTTTCAGTCGGATTAAAAATTACAAAAATTAAAATTAATAAAAAAAGACCAATTTTGTAGAGAACTGCTCAAAAACCATAACATTAACGAAAAGTGAATTCAAATAAATACTAATGATCATTCATTAAAATAAGTGAAGTTTCCAGCACTGATATTTTGGGTGATGATAAGTAGGCCATTTTGCCCCTGAATAAAGCTCTAGAATTTCGCATATTTGTTTCGTTTTTTTTATTTAATTTTTCCTTAATCTGGTGAAACTTTTTCCATGCTTTCCTATTTTAAAAGAATTTCATACAAGGCCCAATACAATTTTACGGGCTGGTCATACAAAATGGGCTTGTGAATGCAATCCAGACTCGATTATTCGAAGGTTTCGACTATCCGAAGTTCGATTATCCGAAGGTTTGTATGGGACTTCAGCAAATCGAATCACTTTCAAATCATTTTAGTCAAATTTGAATTGTTGTTTGCCTATCAAATAATAAAATGCATTTTTCCAATATTTCATCACCGCCATATTGGCCGCCATCTTGAAATTAATAATTCTAAATCACTTTAGCGTAGTTTAGGGGTCAGTTCGACAATCCAAAATTAAGACAGCGGAATTTTTTTTTCGTTATTCGATTATTCGAAGTGACATTTTTCCGAGGCCTTCGGAAAATCGAGTCTGAACTTTTCTGATCGATTTGGAGTTTCCGGCACAGTTATAGGCTATGATTAGGGATAAAGAATTTCAACGAAAGTTTTAACATTGTTGAAATTTTTTACATTATTTGCTGAGAAAGAAAATATTTTCAGCATCACAATGCTATCACAAAAGCAAGGTAGAATGATTGAATAGCTTCATTTAAACATAGTTGAAATTTCAATGAATTTTGGTTTTCTACGTGATAATTTTATAATTATAATGTTTTTAAAGTAACTGAATAAAATCATAAAATCATAAAAAATTACTCCAATTTTATTTTGAAGGTTAAATTAAAAAATTAAGATGATTTCAACTTCAAGATCAAGTAAATTTAGTTTTGCTTTAATATTTTTTTTTTAAATGTAGCCTTTTATAAATAATTTGAGATAACTGAGGCCTGTTAAATTTTCACAAAATTTTATGATTTGGTTCGATATCTGAATTTTGTTTTATTTTTTTAAGATTTTGTAACAGATTATATTTTAAATGATTATTATAAATCATTTTTTTAGTTCTAATCGGTAGATAACGTCATGTTATAAAAAGCATAAGCAGTACATCGACGTCGTCGTGCTATCTTGTCGCACCCGCCATTTTGACGTTCCGAGAAAAACGCGTTTTAATGTTTGACCTTGAATATTCAAAAACGAGAGCATGCAATGTAAACAATAACAAACACGTTTTGTTTGGCTCACCATTATGTGCATTGTCCCAAAGTTTGGTTGAAGTTGGTTGCTGGAGTCCCGAGTTATAATTACAAATGTTTACGGTAGTCTAGCTTGTACGTGTGACAAACGCATCCTGACTTTCCTGGCCTGAAATCCCTTTGGCCTTTTGTCGCACTTACATCAATTTTCATGGAGTGACAAGATAGCACGACAAGATTGAAACTACATTCATATGTAAAGTGACAAAAATGCACGGAGTTTTTTCGGTTTTTGTTGAATATCTCAGGATTGAAATCGAATTTTGGGGATCTGTGAAGGTCAAAAGGTGAGGCATTGTGAGCTGCACAAAATGGCGTTCTTAACTCAATTTGGCCCAAAATGCACGTACGACAAGTTAGCACGATGGCGACGACATGTTGTAATTGTAACTTATTTTTAAGAAAACTTTTTTCAAATCTATTTTTCGTAAAATCGTAATAACTCGTGATGGTTACAAGAAAAGCCTTTATGTTTACAAATGAAAATTTTTGTAATTGTCTGCTCTACAAATGGCTTTTTGATAAAGTGCACCGTTTTAAAGTTATTAGTTTTTTAAAACGATTTTTTGTTTTTTTATTTGTGAAAATTTAAAATATTTGTGAATAAAATACACCACCGCCAAACCAAAAATTAAAAAAATCGAAGAAAAAAATCCAACAATTGTTGCTGTTTGACTTTGTTGATCCACAGCTCCCTCCGTGTACGCACGAGAGCATGCAGCTAGTGCTCAGTGCTCCATCGTTTTTTCGATTTTGTTCGCAGTAATTGATTGTGGTTACCCGCGAGTTTGCTTCTCCAGCATGCCAAAGGCCGGCCGTGGCCGTGGCAGTTCGAGTGCGGCCTCGAAAAACCCGCGAAGTTCGTCTACCGGCCGTGTGCAAAAAGGTAAACAAACCAACGCCGTGTCGGCCGCCATCGCGCAGGGGAGCGTCAGCGCTGAAGGCATCGACAAAAAGTTACTACATCCCGGATATGTCCCAAGATCACCAGTGCGAACCCGTTCCGGTACTTCCGGTGCCACGACCAGTGGCACATCAACATCCGCCAACATCCCCATCAGGAACGAGTTCCAGATGCTGAGCGACGACGAAGAAAACAACAACAACAACACCGACGGTAGCAGCACTACCGACGACGACGACGACGATGATGGTCGTGCACGGAAAAAAGTGCCGACGTCAAAAAAGAACAACTCTCCAGTGGAACGTAGACCACCTCCAATTTTTGTTTTGGACACGTTGGCGGACGATGTTGACGAGTTGCTGGAAGGCCTCGGATATTGTCTGAAAATCGGTAAGTCGGCAGTGCAAGTGATCACACTGACCAAAAAGAATTTCGACCTGGTGTTTGAAGAACTGAAGCGTAGCAACTTCAACTTCTACACATTCAACCCCGAGAAGCCCCCTGTTAAGGTCGTCTTGCAGGGTTATCAAGACCGTCCGATCTCCGACCTGAAGGGTCACCTTTCGGACGCCGGAATAAAACCGCGGGAGATAAAAGTACTCTCGCGAAAGACAACAGTCACGGGTGTGCACACACTGTACCTGTTGTACTTCGACCGCGGCACCGCCAAGATCCAAGACCTGCGGCGGACTAAAACGTTGGACGGTTTTTGGGTAAACTGGCGGTTTTACACCAAGAACCCGACGGACGTAGCGCAATGCCACCGTTGCCAGAAATTCGGACACGGCTCGCGGAACTGCAACCTCCGGCCCCGCTGCGTGAAGTGCGGTGAGTCACACCTCTCGGAGGCGTGCGCACTACCACGAAAGGCGGACTTGGGGGACAAGGCAGAACAAACCAAGCCGCGTGTAAAGTGCGCGAACTGTGACGGCAACCATACCGGCAATTACCGCGGATGCGTCGCGCGCAAGGCCTACCTCGAGGAGCAGGAAAAGAGGAAGAAGAAAGCGTCCCACCCTCCTCAGCGAAGTACGAGCGCAGCCGTTCCTGCAGCTGGACAGCGTACGGTTCCAGCGGAAAACTCAGCGTTCCCTCCTGGTTGGGGGCGTTCGTTCGCCAGCGTGGTCGCTGCCGGTAGCGGCAGTACGGCCCAGAAAGAAGTCACCGGGGAAGATCTCTTCACCCTGCCGGAGTTCTTTGCTCTCGCGGGGGAGATGATGACGCGGTTTCGGAGCTGCCGGAACAAGGCGGAACAATTCCTGGCCCTTGGGGAACTGATGATCAAACACATCTACAAAGGATAAATTACCTGTGATCTAGATATAAGCTTTCTCTTCCTCTATCCCTCTAACTTTGCAATTTCTGTAAGTTTTTTTTATAGTTTTTTCTTACTCTTGCTAGTGCCTTAGTTAAAGAAATAATTGTTCCTAAATGGATTATGATGCAACACACAGCTGTAAGGAACTCCAAAACTCTGTTATGCACTTCAAAATAACTCATTGTATCTTGATTATTCACCAATAAAACCGAATTGAATTGAATTGACTTTGTTGATCGATTTTTAGATACACCATGTTAAAGTAAACACATAGTGATAAATGAGTTTTGGTTTGGTTCGCTGATAAAAAATAAAACATTGAAAAAAAAAAACTAGAAAATTTCCAAACACGGTGAAAAAAGAGTTCCCAAAATCGTGAACAAGTGTTCAATTTTCATAGTACGTTTTTTTCAAAATCGTATCATGGGATTTGAACACTTTGTTCGAGGTTCCCCTTTTTTATGAAAGCTTGCTCACGATTTTGGGAACTCATTTTTCACCGTGAAATAAGAGTTTATTTTTATAAGGTAACACTTGAATCCGAAATTTCTAAAAAAGACCTCAACAGTACAGAGCAGAAAATTTCACAGTAGTTTAATTTTATACCATTGAAAATTGAATCAAAAGTTTCCCAAAAGTCACATGTAAAAGTTTTTGGTAGGAGAAAAATCTTGATATAAATTTCATTTTAACCAAGTTTGTCATGTTCACTCAACTGTTTTTCACATAATTTCATATGAATTCCAAATGATCATGATCACTCACAGAATCGTGACTTTCCCAAATACGGAAGTACACTCCCAGGGCACATGAATCCGGATCCAATTTATGTCACTCGCCCGGTGAACAATATCCATCAATCTGCCGATCAAAGCATCAAACCCCTTTTCTAACCCAGCATCCATTCCCGAGCCAAGACAACCAAGACACATTATCGGGGGTGTGTAAATAAAGCTCGACACAAATAAAGCATGTCACCTTCCCCCATCCCCCTCAAACAGCGTTAGCTAATAGAAACATAAATAAGAGTTCAGAAAAAAAAATCCGTCCCGAAGAAAGGAAGAAAACATAATAACACAATCATTCCGGCCGTATCTCATGGCTTACAAGCGCTAATGTCGTGTTTGCTGAACACGGGGAGCAAAAAAAAAAGAAAATAAAACTGCTGCACTGCAAAACGAGCCGCAAAGGTTTAGAAGAGAGCAAAAAATAGCGCGCCAAACAAAACGGCAACATAATGCTTCACTCCCTCCCTCCCTCTCGGAATGCCCTCAGGGAGTGGGTGTTTACCACGGCGAATGACTGGGTTGTGCCTCCTCTCATTCGATTTATGTTTGTTTGCACCCACTAGCTGTTACAGAAGGAACGGATTTTTTGCTGCCTTCGTTTTGTTGATTTTATGCGAATGTGTTTACGGGTTAAACATGCACGGTGGAAATATTCAATTCCTTGTGAAAAATAACAAAAAATATTTGGAATCTAAAGACACGAACGCCATAAAAGTAGGAAAATTTGGATTCTCAAATCCCAAAACTTTATTTATAAAAACTATTTATCAAAACTCGCAGTGTCAAAAGGCCAGTTATCGTTTTACACTTGGAGTTTTGTGAAAAAGTTACCAACTTGTTTCATGCATTGCGAAAAAAGTCCAACTGTCAATATGCTTATCTGCCCGATTATCATGTTGCTCCAGAAATAATAAAACATATTTTTATAATTTGAGCAATTCTCCACCAAAGCTGGAAAAGGATTTTATTTATATTTTTTTAATTGGCTCAAACTTTTTAGGAGCCTTCTCTTTGACCAAATAAGCCATTTTGCATCATTATTTGCATGCATTTTTAGCAGCTGTCCATATTGAAATGGTACGTGTATATTCGAAAATCTGTATCTCTGGAAGCAATTTTTTGATAAGTTTGGTGTCCTCGGTAAAGTTGTAAATATTGATGAGGACTATTTAGAAAAAAATCTGGACAACAAACTGTAACTTTTGAGCAATAGAAAAGTATGTAAAAAATTTATCAGCTTTTGGAAAAATAGAGTTTTAGTTGAAAAAAAAATAATGAAAAATTGATAAGGTGCACCGTCTTCAAGATAAAGATAATAAAAGTTTGATTTTAACTGAAAAGATACAGATTTCCGATTTTTTTAAAGAGATTTTTATTCAAGTTGAAAATACTTCAAATAAAATTTGCATTCGATTATCCCGGCACTGGCTGAACAGATTCTGACCATTTTGGTATCATTCGATCCGTCTTGGGGTCCCATAAGTCCGTGTTAAAGGAATGCTAAACAATGATTTTTGGCTTCAGAAGATTGTGAGAAGGGTTTTATAATTCCAAATGGGGCATCCAATTGCCCCGAACTTTGAATTTCTCGGGAAACGGGAAACAATATTCTTTTAAACTCCAGGTATTCGTGAGATCTCGGGAAATTTTTTAAACATGCTCAAAATCTATGTTTTCATAATATTTGTAATGTTTTTAAGCTTAAAATCATATAATTAGCTAAATACTATTAATAGGTAATAATCTACACTTCATTTGATTTGTTTGTTCTTTGTTATGCTTTGATTCTTAAATGCACCACAATTTTTAATCCAGTGTGATTCAAGTTAAACAAGTCTCTCACGCATTTTTAATTTATTCATTATATGACATGTCTTGAAAAGCCTAAAAAAATCATTTAAATTGCCTAAAAACGAGAACAAATAAAATGATGTCAGTCAATGTAAAACTTTAGATATGTTAAGTCTGTCATGTTTCATATAAAACATATTTTACAAATCAGTTTAAAGTCACTACCGTCAACTGGAGAAAGGCAGGACTACAGTCTGAACATGCACACGAGTACTATTTGTTTTGTTCTGATCCTGTTTTAATCGAAATCAATTTAAAAACTCAAAACATTAAGCAAAGAAATTGACAAAAACAGTTGTCTTAATTAACATTTGTCCTGATTTGCCAAAGATTTCAAAGTTTGTTGAAAATTATATAAATATTCTATGTTTTTATTCAAGATCATGAATATACATGGAATAATAAAACAATATTTAAAGCGCTAGATATTTAGCGGATCTATATACAGAATTTTATCATCAACCAATCCACAATATATACAGAAATTTTTGACAGATAAATGCGATAAATGCGATTGAAGCTAATTAAGGCTACCAACTCTTGCTGATCAATAAAACAAAAAAAATAAAATGGTATAAAAATTTAAATAACCGGGCATAATTTTCACAATAAAGTGCAAAAAGTATTCGAAAATGCATTTTACTGGGGCGGTAATTTTTCCCTGGTTTTCTTTTTCCCGCAGAATGGGAAAAATATTTTTTAAATCCCTGGATCCCGAAATATTTTTAAAATCGTAATAAAATAGTAGTTGATGCAATAAGTTGCAAAAAAAGAATATTTTCATCACGAGTCGTACATTTATCTAACGAGGTTCACCGAGTTAGATAAATACGACGAGTGTTGAAAAAATTAAGTTTTGCAACGAGTTCCATACAACATATTTGAAATTCCGAAAAACACGCTTCAAAAAGAATTATAGGTCAAATGTCCATGCATTTAGTCAATAAACTATTTAAATTAAAAAATGTTGAAAAGAATTACTTTTCCAAACAAGTGCTGAAAAGTTCAACATTTTAGCACCCATTTCAGTGCAGAAAAGTAGAACTTTTCAGCATTTATTTTGAAAAGGATTTCTATTCGATTCTGTTATTTTCGGTAGAGAAAAGTAGGCTGTTTCATCGTTCGAGAATGACAGAAAAAGTTAGGAGTTTTACGACGGAATTGCAAAAACCATTTTTTTTTTCAATACATTTGTGAAGCTTTTGAAATAATAGAATCAGTTGACCATCAACTGGTGATAATGTAGACTACAACTTAAACTGTTTATGCGCAGAAAAAATTATGATGAGGAAATGGAGACAGATTTTGGGTGAAAAAATGATTAATTTGACATCAGGCATTGATGAATTTTTATTAATTTTTGATGAATTTTCATCAAGTTCATATTTTTTCATATTTTTTGGGAAATATTACTCAAAAAAAGAGGTAATACCAATCAAATGTTCAACCTTCCAAAATTCAACTTTTTTGGCTGTGTAGTTGATACCATTTAAATTTATTTTTAATGTATTTTGATGTGTAATGGATAATTTAAACATTTTTATTACAGTTTTCATCCAATATGATTCTGATGAAATAAGTTTCTTATAATTAAATTTCTTTTCTTCAATTAATTTTTTCAATATTTTTTTTGATATTGTTAGAAAAAAATGAAGGCAAAAAAATATATGTCAATGGTAAATTTAATATTAGTTTGCAATTTGATGATGTAATGTACGTCACTTTTATTAACTGTGGCAATTCTGGATAACAGTCTGAATAGGGAAAAGTAAATCATTATACTAATTTTAATGTTATGTTCCTTTTTTATCCTAAATCAGTCAAAAATATCAGAATCATTTGCAAATAAAAACACAAAAACCATTCCCAAATATTTTATCCAATCTATTCAAAATAATAAAAATGTTTCACATACATTTTTTAATGGGCTTTTTGCATATTTGTGCAATGAAAAAAATCCTTTGTTTATCCTGACATAGGCACAATATTATTGCATTACAGCTTTAATCAATTTCTAAATTTTCATATGTTTCACATTTTTTTACAGCCAAATCATAATTTCTAGACTAGAACAACTCTCTACGAAATCGGCCGATTTGTATTTTTTTTATTTGTCTTAAACTTTGTGGGGCATTCCCTATGACCAAATAAGCTATTTTGCGTCATTGATGCACCCATACAAGTCTCCATACAATTTTGGCTGCTGTCCATACAAAAATGGTATGTAAATATTCAAACAGCTGTAACTTTTGAGTGAAATTTCTGATCAATTTGGTGTCTTCGGCAAAGTTGTAGGTATTGTTGAGGACTTTTGAGAAAAAATAGGTCACAGAAAAAAATTTGCGGAACATTTTAAAAGGGCCAAAAGATCGGAAATTTCACGAATTTTCATGTCTTAACATTGATAATCGGACCATTAGTTGCTGAGATATCGTCATTACGTCGCCATCGTGCTAACTTGTCGTACGTGCATTTTGGGCCAAATTGAGTTAAGAACGCCATTTTGTGCAGCTCACAATGCCTCATCTTTTGACATTCACAGATCCCCGAAATTCGATTTCAATCCTGAGATATTCAATGAAAACCAAAAAAGCTCCGAAAATTTTTGTCACTCTACATATAAAAGAAGTTTCAATCCTGTCGTGCTATCTTGTCACTCTCTGAAAATTGATGTAAGTGCGACAAAGGGCAAAGGGATTTCAGGTCAGGATGCGTTTGTCGCACGTACAAGCTAGACTACCGTAAACATTTGTAATTATAACTCGGGACTCCAGCAACCAACTTCAACCAAACTTCGGGACAATGCACAGAATGGTCAGCCAAACAAAACGTGTTTGTTATTGTTTACATTGCGTGCTTTCGTTTTTGTTTATTCAAGGTCAAACATTAAAACGCGTTTTTCTCGGAACGTCAAAATGGCGGGTGCGACATGATAGCACGACGACGTCGATTAGAAAATGGTGGGTTATTTTGGTGAGATTAAGAAAACTTCAATTTTCGTGTTTCTTTTTCTTAAAGTGGCTCTATCTCAGCAACCCGAGGTCAAATCTTCAATGTCTCTTAGACAATTTTATAGCAAATTTTCTGAACTTCTCAAAAAAAAATATTTTTAGAAATGGTCACTTATGGTCACTATTTTAAAAAATTGAAAAACTGCAAATATTTCGCTTAAATCAAACTTTCGGTGGCTATATCTTGAAAACGGAGCCCTTTATCAAAAAATCTGTAAAGTAATTTTCGATTGCAAATTCAATTTTGCATTCAAAAATAATGTCAAACTTGTTTTTGCATGAAACTTCGATTTTTTTTCCAAAGAGCACTATTTTTTCAAAAATTCATAACTCGGTGGCAGATTTTTTGACCATGTTTCTCTATGCCTCAAAAGTTGCGGATTTTTGTCCCCTAAAACATATCAAAAAATCTCGAAAATCAAAAAATACGTATTTTGGGAAATTGAGTTTTAGTGAAAAAAAAGTTGATAAAAAAATCTGCAAATGCTTTTTTCCGTGTATCTATTTTTTCTCAAATGTCCTCAACAATACTTACAACTTTGCCGAAGACACCAAATTGATCAGAAAATTCACTCAAAAGTTACAGCTGTTTGAATATTTACATACCATTTTTGTATGGACAGCAGCCAAAATTGTATGGAGACTTGTATGGATGTGAACCAATCACACAAAATAGTTTATTTGGTCAAAGGAAAGGCCCCCACAAAGTTTGAGCCAAATAAAAAAATACAAATAAAATCCAGTTCCGGTTTTGGTAGAGAATTGCTTACTAAATATATTTTTTTTTTTCAAATTTGGGGAAAACCAGGACAAAATCTAAAAAATCATGGAATTTGGGAAATTCTCGGTTGTGGAAAAATCCCGACAATATTGACCCTGGAAATCCACGGATAGACGCATTACATTTTACACTGGTTGTTTTGCAATCATTATTGTCTTCAGCTGAAAATCCAAATCGAATGAGTTAATATGTTTAAAGAAATATGCAAATGGTCATAAAAATGCTAAAAAAAATCAAAAAAAAACAACATTTGTTTGTTTACATTGTTCAACCACCTGCTAAAACTACCCATAACTTCCTCCAACTTATCTCCGTGTCTTCCGTCCCTCAACAACAACCAGCAGGGGAGGTCAATGTTGCAACCTCGCGCGCGGCACCCGCGGCCACTCCATTCAAGCCAGACCAGACCTTCCGGAGAAGCTTAGCCCACAGATGGTGCTCTCTCCTCCTCCCAACTAAGCTCGCGCGCGCGCGCTCATCAGCCAAATCCGACTTGCATTATGACGACTGTGGCCATTTTGACCAGGTTCACCTGCCTGTTGTCCGGTTGGTCCGCCCGAGGGGGTCTCTCGGATTTAAATGGCCAGATCACGTAACAACTCCAGCGGCAGCAACGGCGGCTGCTGCTGCGTGTGGCAGTTGTTGTTTGCTTATTTTTTATTATTTAAAAATATTATTATAGTCGTGAGCCCCAATGCGGTATGAAAGCGAAACATTTGCTCTACAGGCCACCGGTAGAAAAAAAAGCCAGCGATGGGTTCGGCGGAGTCTCGGCGAGGAAGATACGCAAACCGTCGACCTGGGCCAGCATAAGTTCCCCAGGAGGTAACGATTTCGAACTTTTAACGATTTGCAGGTAGTTAGGAGGTATAAGGTAGTTATCGCTAATATTGATATTTGATGGTAATTGCGGCAACTTTTTAAATACTTTTTTTTCCACAGCAGTTCTAATTTCAGATGCAGCAACCTAAATGTCAATTCAATGTTTTGATTTTTGGTTAGCATGATATGTCTTCGTTTGATTTTTAAAAAAGAATAATAATTTACTAACCCGAATTCAAAATAAACCGAAATCAAAATAATGAATAAAAATAAATCTGCTCTAACAAGACGTTCAAAACGGGATTAAAATGTCAAGATCCTCAACCATCTCTTAGGTATTTAACTAATTATTGAAAGCACTTCAACCTGAAAAAGCCCATCAAAAAACAATCCTCCAAAGGTCGTAAAATACCGCCCAGCTTGAACAAGTGCCACGCGAATGATAATCCAATAAAAATATTATGTTTTCCCGGCGCAAATAGAAAGTGTGTTGGCACCTTTCTCGATACACCGCGAAGAGGTACCTCTGGAAAGATCCACGGCAGGAGGAACAAGCCAAAGACGTGGGGAGGTTCATTAAGGTAGGCACCTTTTGATATTTATTCTGAGGAACAACACAGCCCTTGGAAAGGGCATCGGATCGTGCAAAAGGGTCCCCCTGCCGGAACCAGATTCGAGGTGTTTTCGTACCAATCGGCGGGGAGGAGTCTCTTTCAGTACTGCTGCACGATATTGCTAGGGAAAAAACATTAATCATTTCCACGCGTAACCGGCGGTATTGATTTCAGACAAGTTGATTCCGGAGATTGCAATTTCAAAAGGTTCACCATGGCATGAAAATGATGTATTGGTTGGGAGGATCACTACCCCTGTGCAGATGATTGAGGGCTTGAAGACAGGCCCAAATAAGCGAGCCCTGAATTGGGTGCGATTGAAGGGTCACGTGGCGTGATGGATTGAACTGGCGGGTTTCAGATGATCTTCTTTTTTTCGAGAGGAAAAGGCTGAGATGTACAGAATCAAAATAAAGTGGTAATTTTTGTCCCTGATCACCAATCCGCCCAAGTAACATTTTTTTCCAGGAGTTCTTCAAGAGCTCTTCAAGATAGCTACAGCATAGCAGTTTGGACCGCGGTAGGATAAAATTCTCTTCAAAACATCTTCAGGAGTTTGGAAGAGTACTTGAAGAGAGTTTTATCCTACCGCGGTCCAAACTGCTATGCTGTAGCTATCTTGAAGAGCTCTTGTAGAACTCCTGGAAAAAAATTACTTGGGCGAGGTCCGTTTTTTGATATCTCGTGACGGAGGAGCGGTACGACCCCTTCATTTTTTTAACATGCGAAAAAAGAGGTGATTTTCAATCATTTGCAGCCTAAAACGGTGATGAGATTGAAATTTTGTGTCAAAGGGATTTGAATGTAAAATTGGACGTCCGATTTGATGGCGTACTCAAAAATTAAAAAAAAACGTATTTATCATCGAAAAGAGTACAAAAAAAGTTTGAAAACCTTGCCATTTTTCGTTACCCGTTACCGTTACCGTTACCCAACAGTAATTTTTTTACATTTCATTTTAAGGAAAATTTCTGGAGCAACGTCCTATTTTAACGTGTGTTTTGAAAGGCCGTAAGAGCAATGTCGTACCGCCCCTTTCAAATGATGCTCCAGATTTGAAATATTTTTCGAATCTGCATTAACACCGTAGGGTCGTTCGTGTTTTTTTAAACTTTTCAGGGTTATTTTTTAGAGAAAACAATATTCTACAAAGTTGTTAAGCAGACAATTACAAAAAATATAAACATAGGGGGTTTGATTATAATTAGACATAGTGATTTTTCACGCTCGAGAATTGTAAATTTCACGAGGACCTCAATTACAAAACACCAAATTTCAAGCAAATTTCACGGAATGTTATATAATAGCTCTGAAAAACTTATGTTTAAATTACAGAAACTTCTTTATATGCTTCATTTTACATTATTGTAATAAACTTAAAACAATTTCAATAAATTTGAGCATGACACAAAAATTTCTCCAAATTTTCAAAAAGATTCCACCTAGTTTATGAATGGGCTCTTTATATATTTTAAAACAAAATGTAGGACATGCGTATTCTCATTTAATGAATTACTTTTTTTAATATTCGACAAATAAAGCAAAAAAGTATCCCCGGATTTGCTTCATTTTATTTTATTGAATTTCATATCAAAGCAAGATTTAACAATCTTGTCCAGCATAATGAGTGAAATTATTTGATTTTTTTGCGACATTTAGCACAATAAAAATAATTTTCAATGTTTTCATCTCCCTATTAAAATTTTTGAATCAATAAGCAAGCATAATTTATTCGTAATGAAATCGAAAATTTTATTCAAAGTAGTTTTTTAAAACTTTCACGGGAATTATCCACTCAAATGATCAAATATTGTTTAAATTAAACAGGACTCGGGAATCTGAAATGTTTTTAAATGTTGATTTCAAAGATAAAAAATACCTTTAATTTGTCTATTTAATTTAAATAAAACAAAGCTTTTGATTTCTTATAAAACAATATTTTTCAAATAAAATAGCAGTAATTTTTTTATTACGGTGAATGACAATATTACTAAACTTATTTTCTAAATAAATTAAAAATCTGAGCAACTATTCTACTGGTTCATATCAAGTTTTTTAATTGTAAACTAATAAAATATACTTGAATAGTCTGAATAGATAAAATATTTATTATGTTATTATTTTGAAATTTTTTTTTTAGAAAATTGATTAATTTCACGAATCTCACGCCGTCCACGAAATCGTAAAAAATCACTAACTCTATTGAGGTTTTGCAGCGCGACTGTGTTTCAAATGTAGGTGGCGCCAAAATGAGGTTACTTGCCAAAAATCGTATTCCTTCCTGCTGGATTTAAGTACAAAATCGCTTATTTCTCATGATTCCCTGCATCAATCTTAATAAAACTAGTTGCAAAAGACGAGAAAAATTATTTGCTTTAAAATACTGAACAGCAATTTTTGGGCGCGCAAAAATTTGTGACCCTTTTTTTAAAAAAACATGTTTTGGAACACGAAAAAATGAGTTTCCCCGTTTATATCAATGAAATAAACAGTTATATAGTTGATAACAGATGTGTTAACGTATATTCAACAATTTTTATTGATTTTTGACAGACTTTCTTGCCAAATAGTCCAAATTACTATCTTTTTATAAATTTACAGTTTTCTCATATAAAAATCAAACAAATATTGGAAAGTTGTACACCAAATTGTTGGAAATAATTTTTCTCATCCGAATCCGGCATAAGTTTTATAAAAATGTTGATTATGAAGAAACAAACACATTTTTTCAAAAAATCATAGGTTTACGCTATTTGTTCATAGGTGGCGACATGTGTCTTTTAGCTTTGCTGCAAATTCTCTATGTAAGTAATTAAACAAGGATATTCATTCGCTTAATTCTACAGTATTTCATAAGATTATTTTCATTCCATTTTGAGTTTAATAAATCATTTGGAAAAAAAATAATTACTACAGTTTCACACACACATAACATTTCATAGGATTTTGCGGAAAAAGCAAAATTTCACGGATTTCACACTTTTCGCAAAATCGTGAAATTTCACTAACCCTACTTAGAATCATCACGAGTTATCGCGATTTTACGAAAAAAAAAAGTAGAAAGTGTAGGAAATTTTCTGACCTCTTTGCAAATATGTTTTGCATGTGTGCTTTTCCTCGCCTTGGGCATTCAACACCCAAAGTTAAAGAACGAGGGGATAGTCCTCACGAAAAGAAACGTGAGGAAAGTGCTATTTTGCGAGAGTATAGTCCTCTTGCGTGTTCATTCGTTCATTGGAACAGTTCATCCTATTGAGTGGCTTATATGGACACATGACCGCCACTTAGTCACCGAACCGTGGTGGCCCATACGGCAAAGGCACGGTTCAATATGCCGAAGGTCTTAGGTTCGAGTCTCGGTACCGGTACTTTTTTTTGATAGATGAACTTTTTTTTGAAGATGATCCCATGAGTAAAGTACTTTCGGTAATTTCGGGATTAATCCTCTCAGTCCGCACACAGTACCATTTTACTACCGAATCGTGTTCTTTATTCTCTCGTATGCCGATGCCCAGTTCTGGGTGAACTACTCATCAGTTGTGGAGAGTTTCAAATTTAATTCGGAGTAACAAATCTGAGGGCTTTTCAACTGGCGCTGCTCTTCTAGACATAGAAAAAGCATTTGACAGTGTTTGGCAAACCTTTATTGATTGCGAAATTGAAAAGGTTTAATTTTCCGATTTATATCGTGAAAATTATTCAAAATTATTTGACGGATCGTACTCTGCAGGTATGTTATCAGAATAGCAAATCTGATCAACTGCCTGTACGTGCTGGCGTCCCTCAAGGAAGCATTTTGGGTCCAATTTTATACAATATTTTTACTTTTGACTTGCCTGATTTGCCCCCAGGATGTCAGAAATCACTTTTTGCTGATGATACAAGCATCTCCGCCAAAGGTAGAAGCCTTCGTGTCATCACAAGAAGATTACAAAAAAGCTTGGATATTTTCAATTCTTATTTGAAAGAATGAAAAATTACTCCAAATGCTGCAAAAACTCAACTTATTATTTTCCCTCACAAACCAAGGGCTTATTTTCTTAAACCAAAAAGTCATCACATTATAAAGATGAATGAGGTAAATTTAAAGTGGGAGGATCAAGTGAAATATCTTGGACTTGCTTTTAACAAAAACCTTACTTACAAGGATCACATTGAAAGTATACAGGTTAAATGTAACAAATATATTAAATGTTTGTATCCACTTATAAACAGGAATTCTAGACTTTGTCTCAAGAATAAACTGTTAATTTATAAACAAATTTTCAGACCTGCCATGCTTTATGCTGTGCCGATCTGGACAAGCTGTTGCTTAACCAGGAAGAAAAAACTTCAGAGGATTCAGAACAAAATTCTGAAAATGATTCTGAAACTTCCTCCCTGGTTCAGCACCAGTGAACTTCATCAATTAGCCGAAGTTGACACTTTGGATGTTATGTCCAATAAGATAATTGATGCATTTCGACAAAAATCATTGCAGTCTTCAGCTGCATTGATCCGCTCTTTATATAGTTTATAAGTTAGTTAAAGGTATCCTTTTTCCCTTTTGTACATGTAGGACCTCCTACATTTGAAATCACTGAATAGCGAAAGCTACAATATTTCATGAATAAATGAAAGTTAGTAGTATTTAAAATTGAGGTGAAAAGTCATCGTTTGTGATTGGACACTCAATAATATTTTAACTGAATGAATGTACATGGAAAAGAAATTTGAATAAATATAAATTTAAAAAAATGTGTGCTTTTCCTAAGAAAAATATTTTTTAAATTGCCGAAAAAATTCAATTTTATGAAAACGTTTAGTTTTAGATAGGTAAGTCAGATCTTGAATATTCTTAATCCACAAGAAAGTTTATTTCAGAACCTTTCTAAAAATATATAATATAGCAGGTTTCCATGCAAAAACCACCCTTTTTTGCAAATTGTGAAATTTATATGCAGCAGTTTTTTTAGCATAACTTTTGATGTGCTTCACTAAATCTTGTAAATTTCAATAGGGACTTATGTGACCCCAAGACGAATCGAATGAGGCTAATACGGTCAAAATCGGCTCAGCCAGTGACGAGATATTCAAGTGACATTGATGCGGTACACATGTCTACATACAGCAAAACACACAGACATTCGCTCAGCAGGTGATTCTGAGTCGATATGTACAAATGAAGGTAGGTCTAGGAGGTCTAACTAAAAAGTTCATTTTTCAAGTGATTTTATAGCCTTTCCTCAGTAAGGTGAGGAAGGCAAAAACAGTCTTTAACATTCAGATTAGCAATTGGTCGACATTTTCCTAAAATAATTTTTTTTCCCCAAAGTCATGACTCCAGTACCAGATTATGCAAAATGCAAAACTCTGGCACAAAAGATACCTTTTTAGAATTTTCCTAAGGTCGTTGCATTTTTTTTTTACAAAATTTATTTATTTTGCCTTCCTCACTGAGGTAAGGCTATTATCCTGCTCTAAAAATGAACTTTTTACATAAAGCTCATAGACCCACCTTCACGTATACCCATCGACTCAGAATCGAAAACTGAACAAATGTCTGTCTGTCTGTGTGTCTGTGTGTTACCAACATTCTCACTCAGTTTTCTCAACACTGATTGAACCGATTATGGTCAAACCGGTCGCATTTGACTCGGTTTAGGGTTCCATAGTTTGAGTTTCAACAAAATTCAAGTTTCGATAAGTATGTATAGTTGAAAAGTTAGGAATAAAATTGTGTTTTTCAAGAATATCCGGATGTTAGATAAATGACCCTAAATTGTACCAAATATCATCATGTAATATATCGTTGGATAGATAATCGAAAGACCTTTCAAACGAGTTTAAAACATCGATGATCAGTTATGACCACTTAAGTGATATTTTTGTACTTTTCTGTAGTTGAATCTCACTTTTCTGTACGAACATTACGCCATCTTCCAACCTATCGTTGGTTAGGTAATCCAAAAACCCTTCCAAACAAGTCCAAAAGATCGTAGATATGGCAACTCTGTGAATATTTTTTGATACTAGATCTTAATTGAACTTTATCGAAACAAAGATAAAACTTGAAATCCAGATGAAAATTATTTCCGTATCATTTGTTTGGCCCATACATGGTAAGATGTGAGGAAGGCATCAATAATTTAGGTGGATTAAGTAAGTTTTTTCGAGCAAAAAAAAATTTTTTACGGTACTGTACATCGGTTTTTCACAAATGATTATAAACGCAGGAAAATGCATTGCAAGTACTTTTCAGTTGATTAAACTTCTAATTCTATTAAAATTTTAAAGTTTTTCGAAAACTTATTTTTCTGCCCCCTGAATCTTTGGGCTGATTTTAAAGGAAGGGTGGGGGGAAAAGGTATTTAAAATTAAGCGATAAAAAAAAGACCAAAAAAGGTAAAAAAATCCAACGGATTTTTTTCTGAAAAGACAACTTTGCTCAAAAGCTTCCAGCAACAAAAAGGAGCTTATAAAAATAAGTCCATGAAAAAACTTTTCCAAAAACCAATTAAAACGCAAAATACATTTTTAAGATTGAATTGATCTCAGTTAAAAGGTTCTCCAAATCTCTGAATTGCAAATGTAACATCCTGAGGCAGAACTGTTAAATTGTAACAAACACAAATTGAATTGAATTGAATAATTGCACATTCTCAAGATACAGTCATTCGTATCAAATTCGAATATTTAGTAAGAACAACTAGTGTGAATAAGCTTCATTTAACATAGTTTCAACCAAATCAATATTGCAGAATTAAAAATCACGAAAAAGAGCATTACACACAGCAGAACTAATGCTTAACCATTGTAGAAGGAAAAAACATTCAAACTAACAGTGGCACAAATCATCATTATCGGATCAAAATCCACCCGCATCATTAGAGTGCTGTATTATTACATGCATTGATTGATTACAACAACAACAAAACACCAACCGGCACACCAATTGATGTCCAACCACAACTGCAAACGTTTCCATTACCGACATTACTGCCCCAAATCTGGTGCCCCTCAAACTGGAACTCTACCAAACCACATCAACCTCATAATTCTTCGAGCGGGGGTCTTTTTCGAGTATATCAGTGCAAAAGTGCAGTGGCGCCACCCGGTCAAAAGTGCCGATATAACCAAACATTATATCTGCCACGCGAAATTGAATACTGCCAGCCCACTTTACCGAGTGAGAGAGAGACCCCCGGAGAAAGACCCCCCAAAAATGGTGCCAAAATGTTCCGAATAATTAGTGTTATGCACCGTCCCAAAAGAGAGAGCAAGAAAGAGTCTCTCTGGGCAGTTGAAGTCACCGCGAACGCGTGAGAAACCCACTGAACCAACTGCGGCTTTAATTGAAGGCAAAAGAGTTCAATTACCATTTCTTCAAGTCCACACTGGACTGGACTGGGTCAGAGGCGGCAGCCTAGAGCTATCATCAACCCAAACGGTAAGCTAACTAGCCACCGCCACCGACAACTCAACTTCGACTTCGAGCGCCGAACTCATCAGGTGAAATTATTTGCGACTTAATCGATGTTCGTTTAAAGTTCGCCACCCCTCGCTCTTTCTTTGGGTGGATCTCTTCAGTCAAGTTGTTGAAGTGGTGCTTTTTCTGGTAATTCCGTAAACATTTCGAGAAGAAGCGCGAAAACAAAAAGTTGAAAATAAAATTGAGGAAAAAAGGCAGAAGCCAGTGCGAGGAAAACAAAATCGCCAAAGTCATTCATTAAATGTTATAGCGTTAATTGATTCGAATCTGCGACTTGTTCAAAATAGGAGGAGGCTCGCCATATAATCCTCTCCGTTTGTGCTGAAGTCTGTGTGCTGCAAATACGCATGATGATGGGGGCACGGTGGGTTCAAAATACTGTTAGTTGTCACCTTTAAAACACCAGATTTTTTAAACAATAATGCTAGAATACAATAGCTTATAAGACCTTTCAAAAAAAAATCTAGAATTTTAGAGCTGGATCTATTCAGCGAATTCCCTGATAAAAAGTTACTGTTTAACAAACCCAGCAGTGTTGAAGGCCAGTTGAAGACGTAAGGCAGTTGGGGGGGGGCCTATTGAAAATTCTTATTCTTTCTATCATTCTCGAATTAAGAAACGGCCTTCTGTTCATCATTAAAAAAAACAGTACTTAGTTAAAAATAATGTAAATTTGGAAGCTGTAATTTTGGAAGGTTGAATATTACCTCTTTTATGATGTAATTTTACCTCAATTTAGACTAAAAAAGTGACATTACACCAGAAAAGCGGTAAAATTACACATTTCCAGAGGTAAAATTACACCTTTTTCTGACATAAAAGATGTACGCCTTCCCAGATGTAATATTACCATGATTTTTTTTTTTCTGTGTATTACCATGATTTTTTTTTTTTTGTACATAAAAAGCATTTTTTGCAATTCTGTTGTGAAACTACTTTAACTTTTTCTGCCAAACTATTTTTCATCGTCAAAAATATCAAAACTAAAACAGTAATTTATGGAACAAGTTGCAAAAAAAATGCTGAAAATATCAAAATTTGCAGCTGTTACTTTTCGACACAAGTGTCGAGTAGTAGGCCATTTCGTCGATTGAAAATGACAGGAAATGTAAGTATTTTCTCGACGGAATTATAAAAAATGAAAATATTTACTTTTCCTGTCATTCTCGCATGACGTTTCGAAAAGTATTACTATACGATTCTTTTATTTATAGCAGAGAAAAGTAGGTCGTTTGGTCAAATTACATAGACGATTGACTTAAAATTCTATTCCAAAAGCGTTTTTTGGAATTGCAAAAAAAGTTTTTTGCAATTCCGTCTTGAAACTTCCTACTTTTCCTGTCATTCTCGCGTGATGAAACAGCCTGCTTTTGTCTACTAAAAATAACGGAATCTAATAGAAACACATTTCAAAACAAATTCTGAAAAGTTCTACTTTTCAGCACTGAAATGGATGCTGAAAAGTTGAACTTTTCAGCACTAGTTTTGAAAAGTAATACTTTTCAACATTTTTTAATTTGAACGATTTATTGACAAAATACATGACATTTGACTTATCATTTCACTCAATGGGTGTTTTTCAGAAATGCAAAAAATGTTGTATGGAACTCGTTGCAAATCTTGATTTTTTCAGCACTTGTCGTATTTATCCAACTCGGTGAACCTCGTTGGATAAATGTACGACACGTACTGAAAAAATCTTCTTTTTGCAACTTGTTGCATAAACTACTATTTTGCAATTCCGTCGTGAAACTATTTACTTTTCCTGTCATTCTTGAACGACGTAAAAGCCTACTTTTCTGTACCAAAAATAACAGAATCGAATAGCAACACTTTTCAAAATAAATGCATAAAACTTCTACTTTTCAGCACTGAAATGGGTGCTGAAAAGTTGAACTTTTCAGCACTTGGTTTAAAAAGTAACTGTTTTCAACATTTTTTTATTCAAACGATTTATTGACAAAATGCATGAAAATTTGACTAAAAATTTCACTCAATGGGTGTTTTTTGGAATTGAAAAATAATGTTGTATGGAAATCGTTGCAAAACTTGATTTTTTCAGCACTTGTGCTGAAAAAAATCTTGTTTTTGCAACTTGATGCATTAACTACTAATTCAGCATCCAATGGAGTACTGAAAAGTTCAGATTTTTTACACTTGTATCGAAAAATAATAATTTTCAATATTGTTTTCGAGCTAGACACTTATCTTGACGGCATACAAACGATTCACTCAAGATAACAAATTTAAAGAGTGTTTTCCGAAATAGACAAAAAAATGTTGCAATCCGTCGTTTCTGATTTTTTAATATGTTGTTTTACGGAATTACTAAACATTCAAAATTTGATCGTTCCTTCATAAATGTTCAGATAAACAATTATATTGCAAGGAATAAATTTATAACTATATATATTTCTAAGATTTTAACGAAATTAATGTTTTGGTTTTAAAAACATGTTATAAGATTGCAAGATATTTAACCCTCTACTGCCCAATGTTTTTTTCGATTTTTTTCATTCTGGGCAATAGTTATTTAACGAAAAAATTAACTTTTCTTGCTTTATGTTTTTCTTGTTTAGTTTAACTTTGTTTTTGGTAGTATTTGGCCTGTTCTATCACCTCCTATCATTACATTTTTTCTTTCTAATTTTTTATGTTTTAACAGTCATTTTTTAATTTTTTGCTTGTTTTTCACTTTTTCTGATACAGAATGGCACCACTATCATTCAAATTGTAAAAAAAACGTAGAGGCATAGTCTGAGACCCAACAAAATTTACTGCATACCACATTTTACCTTCAATATAAATAGGAAATGTTAGTCAAAAATACAGCCAAAGATTACCCTTAAAAAATGACATTTTAAAACCCGCATAAAACAAGAAAAACATCCAACCCATAGATTTTCAAAAAAATATTTGCAATGATTTTTTAAGATCAAAAATTGGTTTAAAAACGTATTTTTGGCGATTTTTTAGATCAAAACCCGTCTAGAGGCGGGTTGGGTTGTAGAAGGTTAAATTATCAAACCTAAGATGATTGCAATTCTTCAATGTCTTCAATTCAATTTCATTTTGGTTAATTTTTGGATCTCTTCAATTTTTTGGTTGAGCATGTTCATTACTTCAACTGAGTGAAAAAGTTGAGATTTTACAAAAAAAAATCAATATGAATTTCTCCATTTAAAATGGTCAAATGATAACTTTTTCATATATTTTTTTAAAAACTATATTATTTTTTAAATTGACAAGTTAAATTTGTCAATTTGCGCCATAATTCAAGAGCTGGCATTCATGTCATCTTATACATCAGGGCCGGAGCTAGGGGGCGGATTCCGGGCTAAAGCCATAGCTGGTGTAGAAATATAAAAATAACGGACACGAAACGAACGGATGCGTTTTGAAGAACCCTAAAACGATTTTAATGATTTTAAAGATTTTTATGTTTTTCAAAATCAGCTTTCATCATGCACACTTGACCTGTTCAACGAGTCTTCAATCCAAAAATGTGCCAATTTGGTAACGCAATAACCATCCAAAGAATGCTTTTTTTTAGCTAAAACATCACAATTTCAACTAATTTAGAAGTGCAATCAGCAGGAAACGATTTTTGTCAACGGATAAAACCTAATGAAATCGTTTAATAAAACTTTGTGACATTTACCCAAATTTTTCTTTACACAGCTAACAAAACTGGATTTTGGAAAGTTGAAAATGTGATGGTTGAATATTACTTCTATTCAGATGTGATTTAAGCTCAATTCATGTGGAATAAGTAAAATCAAACATAAACAGATGTAAATTTACACAATTATAGAGGTAACACATTTTTATTACACTTTTTTTCTGACACAAAATCTGCCAATTTACTTGTTATTATTTTTTTTTTTTTTTTCTTTTAAGGGAAGTTTTATATTTTTAAATAATTTATAAAATTTGCTAATGATCCCACCTTGCTCTTTCCTATCAGTTAAATTGCTACGCCGAATCCGTGGAGCCTCCCAGACGGTGGCGACGCAAAACGAATAAATTGCAATTGCATTTTCATTATTATCGTCTCCGCACCTCATCTTTTGCTAGTGATGCTGGTGTTGTTGTACACAACAACTCCTCCACAACCTCCGCCAACTTCTTCGTCTTCAATCGCTACGTGACGTAGTGTTGTGGGACCTGCACCACCGCCACCAGGTGGTCATAATTTCCCCCCCACGGAACCTGTTGACCACTTTCGAGACAACCGCGCCCAGGCAAAATTATTTCACTTGTGCGTCGTTAACGAACTGTTAAACCGTTTTGTCACATGCAGCAGCAACAGATGCTTCTCAGGTTGTCTTCATTACTCTTGGCGTTGGAGGATGCTGAACCGCAGTGCAAGCAGTAGCGCACAGGTCGTTAAGTCAGGGTGGATTAGGTGGTCCGCGTCAAGTAGAGACCGAGGCCGAGGTCTTTGCGCGGTGCAAGTTCAAGGTACAGTTGGTGCGCGCGGTGTCTTAGTCTGCAAAACAACCACGTTGAAAGCAGGGGTAGCGAATGGTGTAACTTGGCGGAAAATTATCTATTTTCTTTGGGCATTTCCTAACACCAGCGAAAAAAAAAAGATTTTTAAAGTCCAACAGAATTATTTGTTTTCTTTGTTTTCTTGATTTTGCAGGTTTCATTATCCTAGTGTAAATTGATTGGCATTTAAGGCCGTTGTAAATATTTTATAAGTTTATCGTCGCTTTTGATGGCTCACGTCTGCACTGAATTTGAATAGAGGTTTACTTGCAATCAACTGCATGGATAGAAATCTGATTTTTCTGAAGCAGTGGCGGGCCAGAACTTATATTTGATAGAAGTTAAAAAGTTAACGATTTTTTTCATATTTTTTAGAAAGTTCTTTTAAAATAAACAATTTAAAAACCAGTGTTGCAAATTAGATTCATGTAAATGTGCTAATTTAATTTATTTTTTGTTTTGTTTTTATTTGTATTGTAATTGTTTTTGTCGATAGCAATTAAAAACCTTGATTAACTTTAAAAAGTTCAAAATTCTTTGGTTGTTGCAAGTTTTTTAAAATTTAACTTCTTTAACACAACCATTTATTTAAAAAAAGGCAATGATTCTGATACTAAAAATATAATACAAAATATTTGAAATAATTTTAAACCCGCAAAAAAAAAGAAGTGTACAACAATATACTTCCTTGAAGTAATGAAATTTCTTAATTTGAAACATTTTATAATTTATTGAAAATATTTGCGGCTACCTTTATTTTCAGTTTAAACATTTAGCTTTTTATAAGCTTTTTTTCAAACAAAACATTATTACTGAAAAGATGTTCTAAAAAAATCAATTATTATCAAGTTCCTAAAAACGGAAATACAAAAATACTGTTTGAAGAACTTAACTAAACATTATCACTTCAGAGATATTGTCATTATTCTTTAAAAGGACAGTTGTAGCCACATAATCTTGAGATTTTACCAAAATATCACCCTAAATTTTAACCTTATTCATTCACTAAAAAAATTGTGAATTTTTGAAGGGTTGCGTGCAATGAGTGATGTCTTTTCCTTTGGACCAGTAGTTTTTAAGATATTAAAATAGTATTTGTAATAAGATGACATATTTCCATTTTTTACATATTTTTTTGTTTTCCCATGCTACGAGATAAAGTTCAAGGGGAGGGCCATGTCTTTGCAAAATTCAACATTCAAATAACGCAGGCCAAGGCCAATCTTATCTTTTTGAAAAATTTCTATCCGACCGGTCTTCTCAAAACCAGTAATGATCATGTTAAAGAAAGCCTGTGAGAAAAAAATATTTTTAGGATCCTGTTTTGTATCCAGTACCGTATTACACATTATTGAAAAAAAAAACAAATACAATTTTTTTATAATGAAATAACAACTTTTAACTAATGTTTTCAAAAAGACCAAAAGTTTGTCGAGATTTCTTGCATTTTCTTTTCCATTCAAATCATATTTTTTTGCCATATTAAAATGTGCGTCGGTATTTGAAAAATCTAAAAATATTTTTTTTAAATGTTCAAAATTTCACACAAGTTTCACTTTTATACATTGAAAATCTGTTCAACTTATCATAGATTGAAAATTAAAAGTCAATTCCCGAGCAGACGGAAATAACTTGGGAATAACATTTTTTGATATTTGAAAATACTAGGCCAATAACATTTTATGTTATTTATAACAAGATTTGTTATTCGTCGTTATGATTTTTTTTGTTATTGGATTGTTATTGTAATAACAGACTAATAACATTTTTAGTTATTCTTCGAACAAATCTTTGTTATTATTTTTTGTTATTTTAACAACTAATCCGATCATCTCAATAACAGTTGGCAGTATTCTTCCATAACAAAAAATGTTATTCCAAAGTTGTTTTGGCTTCAAATCAATATCAGACCAATAACAAATTTTGTTATGATACCATAAACTGTTATTTAACCCTTATGAAAAAAATGGATTTTTCAAGAAGAATCCATAACAATTTCTGTTATTTTTACAGTATTTGTTATTGAAATTGCATGAATTTAGTTATTACCGTCTGATCGGGTTGGGATGAACATAAGCTCTTCCAAAAACTTTTTTTTGTATTTTTTCATTTTTGCAAGGTTTTATTTCAGCACGTTGGACCAACAAGGTCTAAAAAACCTAATGGTAGAGAATTATCTCTGCTTTTCGATTGTTTTTTTTTTTCAATGGTCGAAAAGGATGGATACTATTTTTAAAAATAAAAAAGGGAATAATTTAACTTAAAAATCGACTAAAAAACAAAAAAAAAATTTCTCAAAAATTTACAAAAGTACTATCGCATAAAAAAATTAGTTTTGATATTTGTTCTGTGCATTTTTGATACTTTCCAAAAAATACAACCTTTTAAAAAAAATCATAAGGCTGGTACAAATATTTTTAAAAGTTTTTGTCACCCCACCCCCTTCAAAATTGGCCCGAAAAATCAGGGGGGCAAAAAAAATATTTTTACAATAAACTTCAAAATTTCAATGAAAATTCAAGTGCAACCAGCTGAAATCAAATTAAAATACATTCTCCTGCGTTTAAAATCATTTTTAGCATGTTTGGGTTTATTAAAAAATCTTAAGATTTTTTGAAAATTTTTGATGCAAAATCTTTTTTTTTTTTCGATACAATTTTTGATTTTGTCAGATCTTAGATTTTTTGAAAACTAATGATTGCAAAACAACTGATCTAGTGTAAAATGCATTTTAAAGCACTTTTTTCATTTAAATGTGAAGACTATGGCTTGTTATTTAAATTTTTATATTTTTTATTTATTAGCCCCCCCTTGACCTCGGCCAGGGCCGAGGGACAAAAACTTTTTTAAATATTTGCATCGGCCTAACTTGACTAAAAACAAAACGTCCGGCATTTCCTACTGCTCAAAAGTTGGCACTTTTTGTCTTCTAAAATATCTGAAGTAACGCGAGAAAAGGGCTGAATATCATTTTGACAGTTGGAACTATTTTGCAAATAGTTACATGTTGTCTCGAAATTTTCAAAATAGTTCAAGCTGTCTAAATGCTTATGCTATTTTTGTCTGAATAGTTCTTATCATTAGCTACAACTTTGCCGAAGACACCAAATCGATCAGAAAATCCCAATAAAAAGAAGCCACCATTTGAGGTTTTTCAAAATGATTTGTATTTTATTCTCTAAAATAAATCAAATTTGCATAGTTTATTTTTCAGAAATAAGCATTTAAAAGACATGCAGATGATCAATCTGAAGAATTTAAAATGAATAATTAATTAATTGATCGAGAACCGATCTAAAAACGGCTTTGTTAGCAATTGGCGCTTAGGACCTAACCAGTGGAGCTGTTCAATTTGTCACTGAATAACAACATTTTCATAATCACGAATTAAGCATGCAAATTCAACATTTAAAATTGTAATTCACAAACTAGAATCATTACACGATATATTGAGCTGATTCATACGCAATGCTTTACATTTTTCTATTACAAAAAACAAAGTTACTTTTAAATAACAGATAATCAAAAGCATCAGTCCAACTTTCAAACCGAATCGATCTCCATAATCACACCAAAAATTGATAATTCATGTGAAAAACATAATCACAGAGTTTAGCACGTAACAAACGCCTTTTTACCGGAAACAAAACGCTCGACATCCCACAGTTTCATTTCCACGCGAACGATTAAAAAACAGACGAAAAATTATTCCCATCATCATAATCACACACAAGCACTCCGCTGCAATTGGTGCGAACCGCTTGTTTCCCTTTTAAACGCCCAACACCCGACACACGCACTATTAGTCGCACTATTAACGGGTAATCGATCAAAAAACATTTTCCGTCAGGAGAAAAACACGCCGAATATCGCTGCCGATTATCACAGCGACGGTGCAATTATTCTCATTTTCTCCCAATCTTGATGTGGAAACTGTTTTTCACCCATTTTACACGCTAAAAAGTTTCTCTCTTTGGGACTCTCCAAATCTCGCATAACAGTCCCAATTTGGTACACCTTTTTGGGGGGTCCAAATCACATATATTAGCACCAATTTGATGAAAATGCAACACAACGTGAACAACGTGAAAAAAGTTGCAAAAGAAAGTCCATAAATCAATTATCACACTTTGCGTTCAAAGCTCAACTCACACACGTGGTTACGCAATGCCCTTTTTTGGACAGGTACAAGTTTATATCACCAACAAACTCCACGTGGGATTGTTGTGATGAAGAAAGAAAAAAAAAACGAAGACGAGAAGCGTTAAATTAACGGAACGACCACCAGAGGGTCCAAAAATGGCCCCTGCGGGCAGGTTATAATCGAGTTCGTTCCGCAGGCAAATTTCCACAAGCCGAGGGGGTCCCAATTATTCCGAACCATTCTCTTACCCCGTTTGCACAAGACGTTCATCAATGGTATATCCACACTTCTTGTTTTTTTTTTTTTCGCTGGCGATTGTTTGCTGAAGCTGGTTGTCGTTGTTCAGTTGTGGCCAGGTGCAGCACCACTCAGCATGATCCTTCTCTCCCCGTCTCCGGAAACAGTTGGTGATCTTCAACGGCGATCTTCGCCAGAGTTACACTGGTTCAAATTGGCACTTTGTATTGCTCTTCACCAAAATCTCACTTTTTGACCTTCGCTCTTCCTTTCCCTTTCACTTTGAGGGTGCCAACTTTCCCGTTCTCTTCGACCTTCTCGAGGGGTCCCAACACTAACCCCAAAGGTGCACCCCACAGAATCTCTCCGGACACAACTTCCAAGCTCAACACCTGACGAGAGGGGTCCACCGAAAACCCGTCCGAACCGTTCGCGATCTCGAACCGATATGCGGGTCTTGGATGCTGGCGCGTCGCAGGGTCCCAACCGCGCGCGCGATCTTCGTATCTCTTCCCTTCTCTCTCTCTCTCTCTCTGTTCGTCAACGATCTCCGACTCGCGTCGCGACGATCTCGTCTTTTGTTTTTTGACGTTTCGCGCACACCTTCACCACCGATCGTGCCTCATTAACCGAGTGGTCGTGATCACCCGCGAAATGGATCCTTTCTCCGGCGTCGCAAAACGTTGACAGGACGGACACGATCGCGCGTACTGACGGCGGGCAAATGGGCTAGGGTCCGCCCGGACCGGCTGCTCTATATTAAACCTTTCGTGCGCGCGCCCCCTCCGCGGTGAAGATCGGCGAGAGTTCCCGGGCTGCAGCATCCGACCAAGTTGTGGCGGGCTTGTGACAAACGACTTTGTCACGCTCCCGGCTTGGGGTGACCACCGGCCAAACTAGTTTCACGCCTCCGTTTCTCACCTGCGACGCGACTGCGAGAAGAAGTCGCGACGCTAGCGATGGGTGAGAGTGAGAGTGAGTGAACGGTGTTTGTTGTGGGAAATTGAGGAAAGTTGAGAGGAACTCTCACTCTCGTTTGGGGTGAGAGGGGCTTTGTAGGTGAGTAAGTGACCCTTTAGTAGGTTTTGCGACTTTTTGCATGGAATGAGTGATAAAATGTGGGTGTGCCTTGAACAAACAAGTTGCGTGGAGTGTTTGAAAAATCATAATATGATGATATCATAAATTAAATACTAGTCAATAATTTCACTCAACAACATTTATGCAGTCATTATATTACGTGAATCCATAACATGATGAAGTATGATGAAAATAATTGAGATTTTTTTTCTTGGTTAATTTTACAAAGTATCAACAATTTAAAAATTTTCTGAATATTATTTTATAACAAAAATTCAAATTTGGTCCAAAACCATTTTTTTTAGTTCATACAATACAATTATTTGATCGGATTCTGAAATAAAATTTTCCCAAGTGCCATCAAATAATGCAAAAAATAAGTATTGACTCTTTTTATTTGTTTAAAATCATCTGCTGCAAAAAATATGAATAAAAAAGTATTAAAAAAAATTTGCCTGACTTATCACTTTTTATGACTAAACAACACATTTTTTTAAAGAAAATCAAAGAGGGGAACCGAGTTTAAGATCAAAAGTGTTCAAATTAAAATAATAACGTCAATAAGAACCGTCAGTGGGGGTGACATTGAGTCTGGAGGGTGAGATTGGGCCAAAGTGATTTTTTTACGGATTTTACCATTTCTCAGGTACTTCTCAATGAAACTAAATTCTGTTAAAAGGGTTGTGCAAGGGACATCTTAAGATGCCTTTTCTGAAAACAATCTCGTTCCTAGAACAAATCCTGTCATTTAAGCAGCTGTCTAAAGTAGAGGTACGTTTTTGGCCAAAAATGACCTCTCGAAAAATCAACATATTAAATTTTTTGTGTGAATTCATCAAAAAGGTACCCAAATGTTTGAAAATCTCGACTTCAAATATTTTAGCATGTCAATACGATTCCTTCGAACCAGAAACACTGTTGGATGACTTGTTTTTACTATATCTTTGTATTTGAGCATCATTTTAGTTTCACTTGACCCAATGTCACCCCCTCAAAGGGGTGAGATTGGGTCAATTTTCAAACGATTGCCATTTAAGGTAGAACCCATCAAATTACACCATATTTTGGGAAAATGTTAGTAAAATATCTAAAAACAATTCTACGATAAAAGATTTTCGATGTTATTCAAATTGTTTTTGTTATTAAGAAATCACGAGAGGTGTATCGTTTTTTGACCCATAGTCACCCCCACTGACGGAACATTCAAAATCAATAAAACTTTGCTAAAAAACATTAGAAAATTTATTTTCAACAAAATATATGTTAAATTGCCATTTAAAAAAAAAATGATTTTTTTTATTCTAACAAAAAAGAAGCCTAATTTCATAAAAAATGATCAGTCCCACTCGTGTGGATCATTCGGACCGCGCACTGGATTCACAATCCAAAAAAATTCTTTGTGTAAATATGGTTATTTGGCGCCATCGCTCCGTGCCATACTTTCATACACTTAGGAGCCCAGGGTGGAGAAGTCCTTGTAGATAAAAAGGAAGACTCTAGTGGTTGGTACTAGCAATGGTGGCCGACAGCTATAAAGTCAACTTCGTTAATGGAAACAAATTCGGAAATATTTCACCCTTTTGCCTTCCTCACTGAGGTAAGGCTATAATCCTGCTCTAAAAATGAACTTTCTATTAAAAGTTCCTAGACCTACCTTCATGTATACATATCGACTCAGAATCGAAAACTGAACAAATGTCTGTGTGTGTGTATGTGTGTGTGTATGTGTGTGTGTATGTATGTATGTGACCAAAATTCTCACTGAGTTTTCTCAGCACTGGCTGAACCGATTTTGATCGAACCAGTTGCATTCGACTTGGTTTAGGGTCCCATACATCGCTATTGAATTGTTTGAAGTTTCGATAAGTAGTTCAAAAGTTATGTATAAAAATGTGTTTTCACAAATACCCGGATCTCACTTATATGCATGTAAACGATGTCCGGATCCATCATCCGACCCATCGTTGGTTAGGTAATTGAAAGGCCTTTCCAATGAGTCCAAGACATTAAAGATCTGGCAACCCTGTCTCGAGTTATGACCACTTAAGTGATATTTATGTACTTTTTTGAAGCCGGATCTCACTTAAATGTATGTAAACTATGTCCGGATCCATCATCCGACCCATCGTTGGTTAGGTAATTGAAAGGCCTTTCTAATGAGTCCAAGACATTGAAGATCTGGCAACCCTGTCTCGAGTTATGACCACTTAAGTGATATTTATGTACTTTTTTGATGCCGGATCTCACTTAAGTGCATGTAAACTATGTCCGGATCCATCTTCCGACCCATAGTTGGTTAGGTAATTGAAAAACCTTTCCAAAGAGTCCAAAACATTGAAGATCTGGCAACCCTGTCTCGAGTTATGACCACATAAGTTATACATTGTGTTCCCTTTTTCTGGATCTAAAAAAATGATGAAACCACTCATATACCCTATTTGGTAAAAAGTGAGGAAGGCATCAACCACATAGGTGGATTAAGTTAGTTTTTAAATTATGTTTTCATTGCTAAATGAGGTGTTAGACTACGGTAAACAAATGATAAAACTTGCCTTACTGTTCAACAGTTTGGCAGTTTGCCTGCTTTGTTTGTTTTGCAGAAACGTCAGTCTGCATGCATTTAACTTTGTTTGCGAGTTTGACTGAAAAACACGAAAAAGTGTGATTTTTTTTTCGCATTTTTGTCGTAGTTTAAGACTTTGTGATTTTTACATTATTTTCTGCCTTCTTTTTTTGTATGTTTTACTGAATTAAAACATCCAAATTAATGATCACTAGTGCCAACTATTTGTTTTCAGCATAGCTTGAAATAATCGAAACAGGTTTTTTTGGAAATTATTAACAATCTATTTTAAAAGTTTATAAAAACTTATTTGAGATTCAAAAAGTAGGAACTTGTGAGATTAAGAAAAGGTGAACCATTTAATGTTGTAATCTAATCTAATCTAATCTAATCTAATCAGACCCTAGCGCAGCCAATCTTTCGAAGGGATCCTGGAGAGTGCCTTAGGTTAGATGACGCCTAGCACTCTTCTTGTCATTTATTAATATTTGCAGTGTGCCATTGCATTAGAATGCATTGAAACATCACAAGCGTTAAAGCGGCCAGGCCTACTGCGTATAGCCGTATCGCAGAGATGATTCGTCATTGGGTTGAATTTGAGCACTAAGTGTTCGAACAACTTAAAAAAAAAACTCTTTTTTGTACATTTTTATTTTATTGGCTGGTGGCTCAAAATGAGACCGCAAATATTATTTCAAAACAGCGCATTGTTTGTTATTTAACTACAAAATAAGGCGTCATCCATAAAGTACGTCACGCTCTAGAGGGGACAAGCGAGACAAAGTGTTACAAGGAGGGTGCATGAGACCGTGATCTCACAATGTTTTTTTAACCTCAAAATTCAATGCCCGTTTAACCCCACTTCCATTTGTCACAGAGTGCTCATATTTGGCATGAGTTCATCTCATGTTTAGACAAACAAACGCTGAAAGTTTCGTCCAAATCGGAGCACCTCGATATGACCTGTTACACACTGGTGCAAAACTCGCTCTTAAATAAAACTGGCTTTTCATAACCTCAAATTCTACCTTCACAAACTACTGAAATTCAGTAAGCTAGAAAAAAACAGTCTTGTTTTACCAAAAAACCAGTTAAGATTTACAGATCATTCGGTTATGTATACAATGAAAAGGTACACATTTTATCAATCAATCGTTTATCAGTTGAAAAATCGATAAAATTTTACCGAATTCTGTAAAAATATCTGTGTAGAAAGCTTATTAGCGAATTCGGATGCGCGGATTCGCATTTTCTTTCGAAATTCTGAATACGCTCTGTATAATTCATATAATTATATTATTATACAATTCAGCCATGCTTTGTGAGAAAAAATAAAATAAAATATGGATTCAGAAATTATCAATAAACTTCATTTAAAATATACTGGAAGCTAGGCACTAATTCCAAGTAATTCATTTCAATTTTGAGCAATTTCGTTTAGTTTCTAATAATCCCCAGCAATTCTGGGAAAGCAAAAGTAATCCGTGACATATTGCTAGTAATCCTGGCAATTCAATTCAGACTGGTCAGTAATCCAGCAGGTGAGGAGGATAAACAAGTTTTTATGTAAACTGCTGGAAACCCCTTGGCCGTTGCAAATATTTTTCAAAGTTTATGTCGCCCTCTATTCATAATTGTTCCGAAAAATCAGGTGGCAACAAAAAACTTCAAAATTTTAATGAAAATAATAGTCAAATCATTTGAAAAATAATGTACAGCACCGCAAAAACGGCTTAAAGTGCCCTATAGAATCAAACGTACAAAAATAAACGTAATAATATGTTTTAAAATATTTTGTTTATTCAAGTTGTTTCTGAGAAAATTAAAATTTCATGCTATGATTTTGCCTCTCGATTTAATGAGAAATTTTTGAGGCGAGGACGATACACAAGTTTTTATGTTAACTAAGATACTTGAACTATTTTTTGCTTCGCTGTGCATCAAAGATTTGTAAAAAAAAGTTAGTGAGCAAAATTTAAATATTAAAGAAGGATCACTTCTATTTAATAATTTTTTGTGAAAAAGCTAACGGTGTGGAAGAATTTTTTTGAGAACGCAACTCAATCTGGATTTTCCCAGTAATTACCAAAAAAAAATAAGACCACTCAACATTGAAGAGTGCAAATTAAAAAATTAACACTATTTACAACTTCAGACCTTTATTATTTAGGGTAAAAGTAACAAAAAAAAAAATGCTGCAGATGGAGAGAATACTAAATTAAAATAACAACAAATGATTGAGTTGTCAAACTAATTCCAAATAGAAATGTTTAATTTTCGTCCAATCTTGACTTGATCTAGATTACGAAACATTGTACAAAAAATACCTAACGTCTAAACCATGTCTATCAGCAACTCCTTGGCGGCGGCGACGCACGCAAACACAATTACCGCTCGTCACGCCCGATCGCTATCACATTGTATAATTGACCTAATATTTAAAATTATCGTAATTATATCCCAGCCCTCTCTCTCCCGGCTAGTTCAGTAGCAGCACGCAGCCTCCAACCGTAACAGTGACATAATCGGGCAACCGAATCAATCAGACGACATCAATCGGCGTGTTCAGCAGACAAACGTGATCAAGCGACGAACCTGTTCACCAGATGATTGCTGCTGCTGGAACTACCTCTCAATCCAGTGTCCCTAGGTTTCACCGCTGACGACGTCTGGCCAGGTCGTATGTATAGCAAATCTGTTTTCGTCCCGGGACGGTGGCCGATTGCCGGAGGGCGTGTGTCCCAGGGTGGCCCCCTCAACCTGAACCTCAACGCTCTCTCAATCAACACGAGCGCGCGCGGCCATTGCATAACGTCCTAGTCGTCGTCGTCGTCATACACTTCCTAATTCGATAGACCAAAACAAGAAGGGGGAAAAGCAGCAAACCCCTCCGGGTGCAGATAAACACCTATAAACTCCGCTCCGGTTGTTCGTGGCCAACTCTGCACCTACCCGCGACGAGCCTGCTCTAAAGGAATAAACCGTCATCTAATCGAAAAAAATACGGTTAAATCATACCTTGGAGAAATACGCGCCGGCGATAGACGGCGGCGTGGAATTCAGCAGGGCCGTTTGATCGTAGCGGCGGTGACGACGGTTTGTGGTCAGGTCCTAAAACCGTTTGCTCTCTGAACCGCCCCTGAAAGTGGATCGCACTTTAAAAAAAAGCGATCAATCATGAGCAATAAAACAATCATCAATTGCATAACGATTCCGCGAGAGCCTTCAGCGAGGCCACTTGCCAGCTGAAGAAGGCCTGGTTTGGCCACTTTTTTTGGGGGGTTGTTTACAGTTTGAGGGGAAGAGTAAAAGTACTCTCGCCTCAAACTGGGTTCCATTTCGTCCTCGACGCCGACAATGACTTGGCGCTTGGCAGGTTGGGCAGGTCAGGACGGGAAACTTTGAATGATCACTTAACGGTCAACAAAAGGTGGCGGCTTGAACGTAGCCTCACGAGGTCGTTTAAAAAGTAGTAGAGAAGAAATATGAAAGGAAAAAAGTAGAAAAATTCAAAAAAATTGGTTATTAACTAAATCTCTCCCACTGCACGACTTGAAACCTGTAAGCAAACCCGGTGTTTTCATATCCGTCAACATTTGTTTCGATTTTGGGAAAAATGTTGTCGATTTTGAAAACATTTACAACGAAATCGACAAAAATGTTGACAATTTTGGAAACATTTTAATGTTTACAAATTTAACAACACAGAATTACTTGATTTGCATAAAGGATTTCTATCCGTTTGCCTCGAAACTTTGTATGTACCGTAAACCGGGGTGACATTGATAGGAATTCAATTTATTTTTCAAATATTATTGAACTGGTAAGACATTTTTAAAACCTGTACTAAGGTAGGTAGGTAAGGTAGGTCACACAGTGTTCATGTAGGGGAGAGTGGGGAGACTTGATCCCCTTTTTTGTATCGCACATAACTCTGTCAATTTCTCACAAAACTATGATCTTTTTGCATGAATTGAAAGCTTAAACATTCAACTATGTTTGGCTGATAAGGGTATTTCATCAGATAAACTCTTAGAATAATGCCAAGCGTTTTATAAAAATATTTTAAACCGGCATTTTCAAAATGTTGGGGGAAGTTTGATCCCTCTTTCAACATTTTGAAGAAATCTTAAGCAAAATGTTTCTTATTAATCCAAACTTTTAATTTTCTATAAGATACAGCAATTTCACATTAAACCTGTACGTTTGTGTTCAAAATATAACAAGTTTAGCATGTGAAATATTTAAAAACTTAAAATTTTCTTTTTTAGACCAAAATTGAGCATGTTTAAAAACTGCAGTTAGTTATGTACAACTATACTGAAGGAAACTATATACGAAAACCCAGCCAAATTATTTAATCTTGAGGCTGATTCCAGTGACTGTAAAAATGCAGGGATCAAGTCTCCCTAAACGCACTTTTTTAAACAATTGATTGTAAAAATAGTATGACGATAAATTTAACGTCAAATGCGTAAGGGTTTTAGAGTTGATATGTTTATCAAACAATTCATGTATAAAAATATTTTTTTGAATAAATTTTGAGTGTTTTCTATACTTATCAAAACAAAGAAAAAAGATCTCTTGGAAGTTTTTTGCAGCACTTCTTCGAAATATGTGTGTAACTCAATCTAAACATTTTTTTTTCTTTGTTTTCTACAATGAGTTTTAGTCAATTTCGCACAACTTTCTAGAACAAAGCTAATTGTTTTACCCACATGCTGACGAGATACAGGCTTGGGATCAAGTCTCCCCGGGGATCAAGTCTCCCCACTCTCCCCTACGCTTTCACAAAAAAAAGTTTGCTTTAAAAAATAATAATTTCAAAACAGGGTGACTTTGAATTCATAACGTCAAATTGGCCATTGGTAAGGTTTCAATTGACTAAATTCACAACGTAACGTACGTAACGCAAAATTTTGGCTTTTTGACCCCCCTCCTCCAAGATTTTTTCAAACCTGAATTCCCGAATCCCGGGGTTTTTTTTTTATATTTTGTCCCGAGAATTCCCGAAATCAATCAAATTTTGATCTGGAAAATCAGATTTGGTCGTGGAAATAGATCATCAGTCGAATACTCAGTAATCGATAAAACTTTTAAAGCATTAAAATTTGTATTCGGTATATTTCAGCATTAATTAAGCTTATTAAAGAAAAATGTTAAAATTTTAGTTTACAGATCCTCAAATTTTTTTATTTATTATTTTTCTAATTCATTTCAGTTTTATTGGTGAATAATAAAGATACAATAATTTTTTTTACAGTGCATAACAGAGTTTTGGATTTCCTTTCAGCTGTGTGTTGCATCATAATCCATTTTGGAACAATTATTTCTTCAACTAAAACACTAACAAGAGTAAGAGAAATTAAAAAAAAAAAACTTCCAAAAATGCAGATATTATTTCTATAAAAAACGAAAATTAAAAAATAGTAACGTGTAACTATTCATTTTAAAGATGAAAAAAGTATTATATTTAAAAAAAATACATTTTTTCATCAACAACTGGCATCTGGAGCTGATTGTTTGTATTGATTTTGGTTACAACCGGAACAGAACAAAACAATTAGTACTACGATTTCTAAATTTATTGCTTGAAAATCTCCTGTACTTAATCAGACTGCAGTCCCGATTATCCCCAGTTGGCGTTAGTGACTTAAAGATATTTTTCAAAATATGTTTTAAACATAAAACATAAAAAAATTCTTAACTCATCCTAAGTGTTTCATTATCTGGTATAATTTTATTTCTTTATTTTTTTTGGACAGTTTCAATAAAATTGTTTAAGCTTTTCTAGTCAACTAATACAAATAAATAAATAAAAGAAATATATTGAAAATAGTAGTTCACTTAAATTCCAAAGCAAATCAAAGAACTTTTTTTAATGTGTTATAAACTATCTAAAGACTGCTGTCCTTGTTCAGATTCAAGTGTAGCTTATCACCAATTAACATTTTTGAGCTAATTCTATGATTTAAGCTGAAAAACATCACAAATATAATGAAAACATAGATTTTATGACTGCTTTGAAAATTTCCCGGGATCCCAGGAATTCACCCCCTAGGCTGATCATTATTTAAAAACGTCAAACTGTGCCTTTTAGAAGATGAATCCTTGGTATTTGTGAAAATGATAGTTTTGTCTGAGAAAACATATAGTATTTTCGCGATTCCCAACAACATTGCAGCATAAACTCAAAAGTGATGAAATTTTAGTTTAATTATTCTTTTTTTTGTACTTGTTTTATTTGCTAAATTTGCTCCATGATTCTCTCCCAAAGCAAGGTACAGCGAAAAAAATATTTTCAATTGAGTTCTGTGAACTGATGATTCTCTTCTTCGTTTGTCCCTTGAATATTGACAACCGAAGAGTCGGCTGTATATTTTCGATTTTTATTCGTTTTAAAAAGACTTCTTCAAAGAAAATTAACTCCAAAAAAATGGTTTTGAAAATCTGAAAAAATAACTACAATTTTCTCTATTCTTCGGACTTCGGAAATTGAACAATTCTCGCTAATTTTTGCTAAAGGTCCTATGTATATAGGCGCATTGGTTGTTTTGAAAAAGTACTCTAGAATAATTTTCTATAATACAACATCAAAAAGAATTCGAATCGATGAAAATAAGTTTTTCTAATGAGTAGTTCTCAAGAATTTCGAAAATTATTTCGCAATGGAATTTCAAAGTTTCATACGACCTTTGTAAATAAGAGGCTAGATTTTTTATTCTCAAATTTTGAAAATTCCTTGGGAGTTCAATAACAACAATAGTTAGAATTCAATTAGGATTCCACGTCAAATTAGCAGGATCCAATTAAAAATGCTCGATTTGGCTGAAATTTGGCATGAAAGTTCTTTGGCCAAAATAATAAGACCCGCATTTATTTTTATTGTATTTGTTTGGCATTTTGGGTGATCTTTTCCAAAATAAAATAAATTAAACAGAAATTCCTGAGATTTTTTTAAATTTCCTGGATATCGTGAAATATTTTTCAACGAAAAATCTCGTGATTTTTTCCACGGAGCGATATTTTTTACCAGTATTTCAAAGTTTTAACCTCTTAAACTAAAAAATCGTGTGCTTTCAAAAGTACGTTTTATTTCGAAGAGTTAAGCAAATTGTTAAAGCATTTCAATTTTGTATGGAAATTTTTTATTTTTTTCACATTTCGATTTTTTTAGTTTTCATTTTCCACTAAACTTTATAAAACGATAAAAAAGCGTTAAAATTGAGAAAATAATTTATTTACTGACAGGAAATCAAAAAATATTTAATTCGGTCGATTGGAACATGTTAAGAGAACCCAATTCTATCATACCTTGACGAAAATGAATCGTTTACTGACAACAACTTTAAAAATGTCGAGTTGTTTTAGTTGATGTTCAAACACGAAGACATTATGTAAATCTAGAGTTTTTTTAAAAGGTCCAATAAACTTTTGTCTTTCATATGTTTATAGGACCTATTCAAAAAAAAACTTTAGAAATCCATTCTAAAATAAAGGTTAAAAAATATAACTGTTCATTTCAAAAAGCTTAGAACATGAATAACTATTACAAATATTTTTTTTAATATTTAACTACAAAGTTTCTCAATTCAATCAAATTTCAGCATTCTCTCTTCTCAATCTCTCAGCGACCGCCTCAGCTCGCATAACTTTCACTCTCCATGAGTTCCTCACAGCAAAGCATCTCAGCAGAAAAGCCAAGCCCGGCAAGTGTTGTGCAAGGGTCAACAAGCACTACCGCAATGCTTCACCATTCCACAGCTCATTGTCAGCCTATTTGCTTTTGTTTTTTCCCCTCCTCTGTAACATTTGTTTGTAAACCGCTTCTTTGTAAGCCGCCATTCAGAAGGGCCATTACATCGAATTCCTGCTCCACAGCCGAGTGTTTCTTGGTGACAGATTTTCACCGAACGCTGAAAAGTGCGCCAAGCAGGGAAATTTATCGCACCATTCTTCTCTGCAAGACTCCAGCCCCGACTCTTGTTTCTTTAATAGGGTAAGACAAAAACAAAAAAAAACTGTTGCAAACTTCGCACGCTTTATCAACTTCCGCGGAAATGTTTTTATTTTCGTGCTTTCTTTTGCACCCCCTCGGGGGCAACCCCATTTAAAGCGAGAGACACTGCAGCAAGCATCGCGTCTTGTTTTGGACCACATCGTTACTGTTGTTGGCTGCTTGTGTAATTCCACGTCAAATCACAAAAGAAGTTGTTCAGAATTCATCCATCTAACTCACATTTATTTCGAATTTTTGTCATTTTTGTCATTTTTGTGATTTTTGTGATTTTTGTGATTTTTGTGATTTTTGTGATTTTTGTGATTTTTGTGATTTTTGTGATTTTTGTGATTTTTGTGATTTTTGTGATTTTTGTGATTTTTGTGATTTTTGTCATTTTTGTAATTTCTGTCATTTTTGTCATTTTTTGTCATTTTTGTAATTTCTGTCATTTTTGTCATTTTTGTCATTTTTGTCATTTTTGTCATTTTTGTCATTTTTGTCATTTTTGTAATTTTTGTAATTTTTGTCATTTTTGTCATTTTTGTCATTTTTGTCATTTTTGTCATTTTTGTCATTTTTGTCATTTTTGTCATTTTTGTCATTTTTGTCATTTTTGTCATTTTTGTCATTTTTGTCAATTTTTGTCATTTTTGTCATTTTTGTCATTTTTGTCATTTTTGTTTTAATTTTTTTTGTATTCGAACTACAATTAAATTGTTAAATCGATCTAACCGACCGAGTGCCTTACGATCAGCAATCATATGAAACAGGTTTTGTTTTTTGCAAAACGAAATGGATTCCTCCTGCTGCAGCAACACCTGTCACACGTGAGGGGTGCACAAAAACAAACACACAATTGGACCCCGGGTTCCCAGGTTGAATCGGTTGTGCATGACATGGTCACATTGCGGAAGGTTTTTTCTTTTCATTCAGTGATCTGTTTTTTGCACGTTTTTGTTGCGAACGCGGTCGTGGACAGAGGGGACATTTCCACGCCATCAACGAGTGTCAATGGACATGGGAAAAAAGCAGCTCGAGGGACGATATTGTGCTTACTGCTTATCAGGGAACAACCGTAAAGTGACGTACAGGCGAGGACTGAGTGATGGCCATTTTTGGCACTGGGGTGGCGAAATCAACATTAAAAGTTGGGCGCTCTGTGAAGGTGGTGCGAAATTATTAACGATGTCAAGGAGCACGAGGAAGGACAAGGTTGGGGGAATTCAATGGGTTTGTTAAAGTTGACAATTGTGACAGCGTGGAATAATTTACCTGATGAGGTTGAGCAGGAACACATTTGACAGGTTGACAGATTGACTTGTTGACAAGTTGACAGAAATGGCCCAGGAAACGATTGTTTCTTGGGCAGTTTGATGAATGTACAAAACATAGTTCTTTAGAGCTGAAGTCCGTAATAGAAGTGTCGCAACAACTTTCCCTTATTAGCCTGCGGTTATGCAACCCCCTCAAACTTCTGATTATATCATCAACCTGCGGGAAACCTTATACGTTATCTCCCTTAATGTGACGGCCAATCCCCTCGTGAGAGTTACATTATTCATGCCCCAATTAATTTACGATATCGGCGAATTAAAACAAAACAACTTGTCAAAAGTTGCGCAACTTCATCAACGGTGCTTATACGGAACATGATCTCTTTCGCACACGCATGTCAGTCATCTCGCCCTCCCTCGCGCGTCCGTTTGCAAAAAAAAACATGGTTTTACATCGGAAAGGTAAAAACAGGTCCACGGCGCTGATAACACCCGGTCTAGACATATCTCGCAAAACGGAGCAGCAGTTAACTTAACAGGGCCTTAAGAGACCGCCACTTTTTTTTACCGTCCGTCACACTTCCTCAATCCCTAAATCTGGCCCGAGTGTTGGCGTTGAGTTGGACGTGGAAGTTGATTTTGTTTGTTTTTTTTATCTGCTTCAAAAGCTGACAGTATTGTTGTCCTACCTTAATCAGGGGCTACGATCAACGTGTTATGGTAACCAGGTTAGCGGATCGAGACGTTTACGAGCGATCCAATAAATATTGATTTGCATCACAAGAGGTAGCTCGTTGAGTTGGGATTGATGTTTAACTAGGAAAGGGTATTGAAAACAAGGAACTAAAGTGTTGGTTTGTTTTTGAGTCAGTTGACATAACATACTAACGAATTTAATAGGATGGAAAGTATTTATGTAAAATATTTCCCTGTTTAGAAAATGTTGTGCTTATAAAACATGCCATGCCATGCCATGCCATTAAGTCTTCCATTTAGATCAAATAAAAGATTTTGGTTGGAAATATTCAGATATCATCATAAAGTTAAGCTGGAAAGATTCTTTCCAAATCATCCAAAAAATATGTTTTTCGTTATAAATCTACTGTTCCAAAATAGAGACAAAAAAAAAAGAAAAAGAAAAGATAATTAAATTCAAAGTGGCCTAATCTTGAAAACGGCGCACTTTATTTCCATTACAGTTGAGTGTTTTTTGATTGCAAAATTGTTCGTTTATTTAAGCTGTTGCAAATATTTTGCAAAGTTGTGTTACAGGACTATTTTCAATAAAAATCCAAAAATAGTCTTAAAGGTAGTTTGACACATTCATTAAATTAGAAAAGTAAGAATATATAAGTATTTCTAAATCATGTTTCTGCCAAATTATGCCAAATGAAGGTTTGTTATTCAGTGGCAAAAATATAAAAAAATCAACTAACTTTTTCGATGTTTGGCAAGAAAAAGTGAGATTTTTCACGTATTTTTCAAATTTTGACTCTGTGTGTGTGGTCCAATCCAATACCCGCTAACCGGTAGCGATATTATGGGAAAGTATAGTTTATATCAGGCTTTGTATATGCCGAATGCTGATACAACTTATCTCAGTCCCGGGTATTAGGTGGTGATAGCCCTCGCGCTGCTTCCAACGACCCGTTTCAGAATGACAGAGCTCCTTGCGGTCCAATTCCGAGGTCGCTGGGCATTGTTCAGCCCCGCCTAAACATAGAAGCAAGCATCTGAAGGAAACTCAATCTATATTTAGACTTCCAATCCCCTCAGGCAAATCAGGGATCAGCGCGTATTTGATATGAGAAAGAGATAAAACATGTTTCAACACTACGGATCAATTCACTGTAAACCTTCTGATGGCCGACTGCTTAGCGTCCCAGACCACCAATTCGGTGGAGGTGTGAGTTCGAATCCCACCTGTTTCATTTTAGTTTTTGTGTTCATATTCAAAGTTCAAATTCCTGATTCCAAATTTCAAAGGTACCGGCCGGGATTTGATCCCTGAACCTTCTGCTTGTGAGGCAGAAGCCGTAACCATTAAGCCACGGAGCCAGTTTATCTTTTTTCAGATTTTGACTCTGTCATTAAATTGTACAGAAAATACCTTCTTCCGATTGTCAAATATTTTTAGCTCCCCAAATTTTTTAGTAAGACTTCTATAAAGCAATTCTCTAGCAAAACTGGAATTGAATTTTATTTGCAATTTTTGATTTTTCTAAAACTTTGTGGAGGCCTTCCCTATGACCAAAAAAAGTCATTTTGTGTCAGTCGTTCACCCATACAAGTCTCCATACAATTTTGGTAGCTGTCCAGACAAAAATGATTTGTGAAATTTTTTAAACTGTATCTTTTGACGGAATTTTTTGATCGATTTGGTGTCTTCGGCAAAGTTGGAGGTATGGAAAAAAAATAAACACGGTAAAAACAAATTTGGTGCTTTTCAATTTCACTTTATGTCACTAAAAATTGATTTGCAAAAAACACTTTTTTTTATTTTTTATTATTTTCTGATATGTTTTAGGCAGACATGCATCGGCACTCAATAGCACTTGACAGTTTTTTTAAGGTCATGGCTTGGAAAAGGCACCATATCAATTTGTTTTGTGCCTAAAGTATGTTTTTTTCATTGCACTATGAGGTTCTGAACGACCGAAACCTTTATCTTCACTTATTCGCTAGTTTTAGTGATGAAGTGCTATTTGAGTGCTAAATAGCACATTTAGCACTTGAAATTTTTGTGATATTCAAATCACTATTAATTTTTTGCTAATCCTAATTACATAGTGAACAACGATTATTAAAAGCATCGAACTAAAGCTTGTTTTGATGCACAGTGAGCAAAGATTCACTTTGCCGGTTTACGAAGGCAATCATCTCAAAATGTGGTGAAGTGCTATTAAGTGCCGATGCACGTCCGGTTTTAGGGACATAAAATACCAACTTTTCAGAAATTTCCCGAATGTGCAAAAAATCTTTGACCGAGTTATGAGTATTTGAATCAATACCGATTTTTTCAAAAAATCGAAATATAGATCGCAAAAATTTATCAACTTCATTTTTCGATGTTAAGTCAAACTTGTACTCTAGCGAAAATTTAATGAAGTTAAAGCCATTTTTAAGTGACTTTTTTGAAAATAGTCGCAGTTATTCATTTAGTAACCATGTTAGCGCTCTTTTGAAAAAAGCATGTATGAAAAGCTGAGAAAATCCTCTATATTTTGCTTTTTTAAACTTTGTTGATACGACCCTTAGTTGCAGAGATGTTGCCATGCTTTCCATTCTTCATCGGTCTAATGGCCGAGCGGGCTAAGGCGCCAGTCCTTACTGTTGGTGCTGGGTTTGAATCCCATCGATTAAAACTTTTTATTGTGTTGACAACAAATGTACATGCAGTGTGTTAAATATATTAAGTGCCTTTTTTTACGAAAGTGATGTGCAGGCTTTGCATGCAAATTAACTATCATTTTTTTGCTGTGTATGCCTTTTTCGCATGACGGATATTACGCAACCGCAATCTACTCAACTCTCAAGTTCTTGTCACGACCGTTAGGCTCTCACCACTCACAAACATCCTGCTCCAGACTGGACATAGACACATGCCATTCTAGTGATTGATAAGCCTCGGTCACCTAGTCGGAGTCCAAGCTGGCATGCCAGCAGTGAGTGGTCATGCCAGTGGCACCCATCAGGATTAAATTTGTCATGCTCTGGTTTGCCGCGGCTTTCATTTCACTTTCTTTCGCGAAGTTTCTGCAGCTAGATAACGGCAGAAACCTGAATTTATGGATGCAGCAAAATGTGTGCGAAAAAATTGAACACTTTGGGCCAATAGAAATGCAACGTGATCGGGTCGTCACGATTGGTCAACCGTAAATAGGATAAAAATAGTTTGGCTACATTGTATCATTTAATTGTTGCTGGAAGGTTTTTTTTATTTTTTTTTTTAGTTTTCCTTTTGTATATTTACAATCATCTTGAAGATTGAGTTATTGCAACTTTTCAAACAAAAACAGAGATGTAAGGTCTAACTTTTCTCAAATGACGTTTCGACCCAAAATTTTGTTCTTCTTTAGAAATATATGACTAAAGATTTCTTGAGAGAAAGTTCTAAGAAGTAATTTTCGACTCACAACCAGTGCAATCGATTTCGTTTTCGTTTAATAAACGTTCATTAATAATTCAAAACCAAAACAAACCCGCAAACATGACATCGATCAAAGAGGAAAAACGAAAAAAAAAAACGTAATAGATAGATGAAACAAAAAAAATTGCAACCTAAATATTATTACGCAATTCCGATTTGTTGCCGGTCGAAGTCGCTGCAGGGAACATTTTGTAACCGTTTTGACAGATGTTGGTCAGCGGGCGCGCTCGCGCGTCAGCAGCGATTAGCTCCAACTAATGGAAAAAGGCATATCCGAACCGAAATTTCTTAAGCCGTGCTAAGCCGGTGAATAAAAAAAATTGTATATTTGGAAAGTCATGTTGTTTGTTGGTGTCGAGTTTAACGATCGCAGATAACACGACGAGATCTATTAATTGGCCGGTGATTGATGAATGAGTCCGAGCTTGCAGCTTGATTTTGATTTTTATGATTTATCGGTCTATTGATCATTTGTTTTTGTTTTTTTTCTTTTTGTGGTACGGAGTGGCACTCACACGAATGCAAAGAAAGATGTACCTACGTGTGTCAAACGCGTTCTGACGGAATTCCCTATGGCCGCGGTTGTCACATTTGTGGCAATTTTCAGGGTGTGCCAAGAAAGCACAATCAGATCGAAACTTCATTCATATCGTCACTGTCGTGCTAACTTGTCGCACATGCATTTTGGGCTAAATTGAGTTAAGAACGTCATTTTGTGCAGCTCACAATGCCTCACCTTTTGACTTTTACAGATCTCCTAAGTTCGATTTCAATCCTGAGATATTCAATAAAAACATCCGTTTTCATATCCGTGGTTCAATCATGTCGTTCTATTTTGACACACCCTGAAAATTTATTTAAGTGCCACAAAGAGCAAATGGATTTCAGGTCAGAACGCGTTTGACACAAGTACGAGCTCGATTACCGTAAAAAATGTTAATATAACTCGGGACTCCAGCAACCGAATTCAACCAAGCTTAAGGACAATGCACAGAATTGGGTCCTAAAATGAAGCTTAGATTGCTGATATTATTGTTTACAGCGATAAAACTTATTTTTCTGAGTACAATGACCCTTTGTACGACCACAAAGAGTTTAAAATGGATTTTTAAATCAATTTTGAAAAATTAATCTCGCGGTCCTTCTTGACAGAAAAGCTCCTACTTGACAGCTCGTTCCAAGGGGGACATAGTTAATCCATCGAAAAAATGTTGTCTTGTCAAAAAAAAAATTTGCATTAAAATGAAAAAAAAGTGATCAGAAATGGTTTTAAATCATGTTTTTTAACGTTGTACATAAAAATTTACATAGGGCTTTAGTACCCAATTGGCCGATGCACGAAGTGATTTGTTTAATTTTTTTTTTGTGCACTCCGCAAACGTCAAACCCTGGGTGCTGAAAAGACAGAATGCGTAACGTGATTTTCGAATGCTCCCAACTGCTCCTCACTACTACAAGTGCACTACTGCTGTAAACATAAACAAAGTAGAAGGCTTTGTTCATGCTCAAGCGTGACATATTTTTTGTTGCTGAAGTGACTTGTTTTCAGGGCCCCGGCGATGGCCTGAAAAAAGCTACCGAACAACATTGGCAATATGGCGGCGTTTGTTTATAAACATTGCGAAGTGTAAACACGATTTTTTTTCTTGATTCAAAAGTAATAATAGTTTTAGTTGCTGCTGCTAAATGTAAATTGCGTTGTATTTATGTGGAAACTTCGGAGAATCACAAAATACTGCCGGTGATTGCGACTGCAGCAGCGGGTTATGTCGGCTACGCGGATGGCAAGTCTTCTACTAGCAGGTATGTTCTTTTGGTCGATTGTTGAGTATATTATGAGTACATTGAAAATAAATCTTTGTAGCGCTGGTTTGCAGTAAAAAGTACCTGCTGGACGCGACAGTGCTCTGATCTCTGCTCTGATCGGCCAAAGCAACGTTCCGCTTGAAGAGCAGGAGAATGAGACAAGAACGCCCTTGCACAGAGCTGCGCCCTCCGAACGAGGCAAAGTTCCGCTGAAAGAGTTGAATCACGTTCCGGGGATGTTCCGTTGCGGAAGCTGGAGAAGTTGCAACACAAGAATGTACTTATTTCAAGAAAATTAAAACTGTAAAAGATAATAGTTTGTCTACGTTTTTTTTTTTTTTCAAACATTCGCTCCGAATATACGTATTTCGAACAACAAGAAATCATTGCAAAGCTACATAGTTTTGAAGCGAATCCGACTACAACTTCCGCTTCTGGAGATTTACGACTCCAGCACTCCAAAAAGATCCGACTTAGAAACCTACTCTAACTCCAACAACAGTGTCCATACAAAATTGACAAAAAGTAAGCCTACTATGGCTCCGACTGCAGATAATTTAGCGATTTTGACTCCAGCTTCTCAGAATTCGTCGATTCCAACTCCAACGCACCAAAAAGACCCGATTCCACCGGTTCCAACCCCTTAGCACTGATATATTTATTTTATTTTAGGCAATAAAATACAAAATAAGTTTTCCAAAAATTGTATGAAATGATGAATGCCTCCCAAATTCAGACAAAACAAAATTTAATTATTGAATTTATACTGGTATTACGCTCCCAAACTATAATAGCAATTAATTATAATGTTAAATTCGAATAAAAACACTTTTTAAAAGTAATTTCCATAAAAAGGCACAAGTTAACAAATTAGCAAATTACCCCGAATCAGTATTTATGATGTGCGATATTAGGGTAATTCATACGTTCCAGACTGTCAAAATTCCAAAACGTCAACGCGTCCACCGCCATTCTTCGGTACGCAGCTTTTGTTCCTGTATGACGTTTCGAGGCGAGGCCCTGCTTGTTTTGAAACATTTTGGATCTGTTGATGTTAATGTTTTCGTTGAAAAATTAAGTGCTTCGCGCATTTTTTGTTCGTAGACTAAACGATGGGCGACCAAAAGATGCTTTTTTTTAATTTTACATGTGACGAAAAATTGCGTCAGAAGTGATTGGAATTTTGTGAACCAGAAGAACAGCCGAATAGAAGTTTCGATATTCTGTATATTTGTATCTTAAGATTTGTTGACCTCAAATAATTCAAAAGCTCGAGTCATTTTTTTAATCCTGATAAAATTAATTATAGATCGATACTTCTTGGTATCATTTTGCAAACAGTAAATTGGTTCCGCTTTGACAGTTCTAAATTGAGGCCGCTTTGCGAACCACTATTCTGCACCCAGGTCAAATCATACAAAATTGCTGCCGGATCTTTTCCGCTAGAGATCCGGAAAACAGATCCGGCAGCAATTTGTATTGGTTTGACGTTTGCTGAGGGTGCCAAAAAGTTTGGTTTTGTTCTGCTTGCAAAATGTTTGTTATTGCTTACATTGCATGCTCTCGTGTTTGTTTATTCAAGGTCAAACATAAAAAGTCGTTTTTTTCGGAACGTCAAAAAGCGACGTGCGACAAGAAAGCACGACAGCGTCGATATGAAGAGTGACAACAATGCACGGAGTTTCACCAGATTTTTTTTGAATAACTCAGGATTGAGATCGCATTGTGGGGATCTGCAAAGGTCAAAAGATAAGGTATTGAAAGCTGCACAAAACGGCGTTCTTAACACAACATGCGACAAGATAGCACGATCACCACGATTTGTGTTCTTTTCCATTTCTCTTTGTGCGACCATTCGCAGTGCATCAGAAGATCGACAGTTATGTCTCGAGACATTTCTTGTTCTAGTTGATTTGTATGGGTGTAGATTTGAAGTTCTTCAACTTGAATTGCTTCTGCTTTTTCACAGATATTTTTTTTTATTGTGTGATTCAGTTTGACAATTACATTCGAATACAAGCATCAAAGTCCCACACTCACCTATCCCCACAGAACGCCACCGGGCGGCTGTGGAATCGGAACGGACGGAGATGGGTTCCAGGTCGGTGGCAGGGGAACGGACGGCGAGGGGATCGGTGGAAGGATTGGGGACGGGGAAGGAGATGGTGGCCTTGGAGTCAAGGTTGGTGGCTGCGGAATTGGAACGGATGGCGATGGAGATGGAGATGGTGGCCTTGGAGTCAAGGTTGGTGGCTGCGGAATTGGAACGGATGGCGAGGGGTTCCAGACTGGTGGCAGGGATGGGGATGGCGATGGGATTTGTCCATTACCGTTGCCATTGCCGTTGTCAGCTGGACGGCAAGGTACGCTCGGGTCACAGCACGCCTGTTCCGGCCAATCGCAGACCAGTTTCTCACTGTTGAAGTGCAGTCCCGGGGGACAGTCGTACTGGCAGGCACGGCCATTGTGGCACTTCAGGAACCGCGTGCAGACACTGTTGGGCAGCAGGACCGGCGTGGCCGGGTTCACCGCGGGACATCTCGAGTCCAGGGGGCAGTTGTTGATGTTTCCACCATTGCCGCCGCCTCCAGTGCCGGGAGAGGGTTGAGGTGGCATCGATGGCGAGGGAATCGGTGGTAGCGGCATCGATGGCGAAGGCACCGGTGGCATGAACTGTTTGGATTCGCTTTGGGCGTTGATAGCCACCACTAGGGTGGTTACCACAATAAGAAACGTTTTCATTCTCAACACAGATCACACTTGTTCTTTGTCACTAGACTAGGTTCGAACGATACTGATTCTCAATCAACTGGCTAAAGTCTTTTATACCAACATCATTTTCCCTAACTTTTATCAGCAGGTTGGTAAAATTCGTCGCGTTGTCTTGGAGAGGATACCTGATAACTGAAATATTGATAGGAAACACGACCGGCGGCACTGAAGCCATTCAATCTGAAAATGTGTAAAATTATCTCATCGACCGTCTACCGGAATGACCCATCCAGATGATGACAGCGAAGCTTGTTAGGGTTTTGTGACGTGATTTTTGGTACAGGGTGATTTTTTTTAAACAAGAATGTAATGAGAATCACTTTGATGACTAGTTTGATATGCTGATATGTTGTTGAAGGCATGTTTGAAGTTATCTATGATTGTTTTTGTTACTATTTTTAAGCTTTGGAATACCACATGATGACCATGACCATGATCACATCAGTGCCAACAAGGTCAGCGGACGATAGGGTGGTTAATGATTGCAGCGATGATACCGTGACCAAAACATCGTGTATATTCCTAATTACGGTTTACGCCCTGACGTCATTTGACAGCTCGTGTGAACCAAAGCGCACACGTACCCAAATTTGCACAGACGCGAGCTGTCAAAATCCTAACCTCTAAACAGAGTTGGCGTAAAACCTAATTGGGAACATTATCTCTTGCTTCGGCCATGTTTACGTAAATTGCATGACAGTTTCGATGTTCGCTGATGAAGGTGATGTCACGTAGCATTTTGTGTTCGAGTCCAATCGTTTGGGTGTAGATTTGTAGTTCTTCAACCAGAATTGTTTCTGCTCTTTCACAGATACATTTTTTTTTATTGTGTGATTCAGTTTGACAATTACATTCTAATACAAGCATCAAAGTCGCTTTATCGCTTTCCGGAAGCTATTCCGGGCTTATCCCCACATGGAAGGAGGCATGGAAGGGGGGTTAGGTACTGGAGCGGTTGGTGGTTGGGGAAGGGGGAGGGTTGGTGGGTTGGGAATTGGAACTAGGCTGGGTGGCTGGGGAACGGGAGCGGGTGGAGAAGGGTTCCAGGTCGGTGGCTGGGGAATCGGAGCGGAAGGCGCTGGGTTCCAGGTCGGTGGTTGGGGAATCGGAGCGGAAGGCGCTGGGTTCCAGGTCGGTGGTTGGGGAATCGGAGCGGTTGGTGGTCGAGGAACCATCGTCGGTGGTTGAGGAATTGGAACGGATGGCGAAGGGATCCAGGTCGGTGGCTGGGGAATGGGAGCGGAAGGCGCTGGGTTCCAAGTCGGTGGCTGGGGAATCGGAGCGGAAGGCGCTGGGTTCCAGGTCGGTGGTTGGGGAATCGGAGCGGTTGGTGGTCGAGGAACCATCGTCGGTGGTTGAGGAATCGGAACCGATGGCGATGGGATCCAGGTCGGTGGCTGGGGAACCGGAGCGGAAGGCGCTGGGTTCCAGGTCGGTGGTTGGGGAATCGGAGCAGTTGGTGGCCGAGGAACCATCGTTGGTGGTTGAGGAACTGGAACGGATGGCGAAGGGCTCCAGGTCGGTGGCTGGGGAATCGGAGCGGAAGGCGCTGGGTTCCAGGTTGGTGGCAGAGATGGAGATGGCGATGGGATTTGTCCATTTCCGTTGCCATTGCCGTTGTCAGCTGGACGGCAAGGTACGCTCGGGTCACAGCACGCCTGTTCCGGCCAATCACAGACCAGCTTCTCACGGTTGAAGTGCAGTCCCGGAGGACAGTCGTACTGGCAGGCACGGCCATTGTGGCACTTCAGGAACCGGGTGCAAACACCGTTGGGCAGCAGGACCGGCGTGGCCGGGTTCACCGCGGGACATCTCGAGTCCAGGGGGCAGTTGTTGATATTTCCTCCATTGCCGCCGCCGCCGCCTCCAGTTCCGGGAGAGGGTTGAGGTGGCATCGATGGCGAAGGTATTGGCATCGGTGACATGAACTGTTTGGACTCGCCCTGGGCGTTGGTAGCCACCACCAGGGTGGTCACCACAAGCAGAAACACTTTCATTCTCAACACAGAATCACACTTTTTTCTTTGATGCTACTATTCAAGTCACTAGAGTGAGTTTAAATGATACTGACGTCCAATCAACCAGGTCAAGTCTTTTATACCAACAACATTTTCGGTATTTCACTTCACCAATCTAAAAAAAACGTCCCGTTGTCGTGAAGAGGATACATGATAACCGAAGATATGATAGGAAAAATTGCCCGCGAAACTGCAGCCATTCAATTTAGTAATGTGTAAAATTATCTTCCTCTGAAAATGGCTGGGAAGACATTTTCTGAGAATCTCAGCGCCCCCCTACCCGGATGACGACAGCGGAAGCTTGTTAGGTCATGTTTTGTGACGTGATTTTTGGTACAGGGTGGTTTTTTTTAAATCTCACGGAATGATAAGCATGAATGTTAAAAGGAAATCGGGTTGAAACTAGTTCCGCAGGGTAGAAGATCACTTTGATGGTTTGTTTGATATGCTGATATCTTGGTGGTGACATATTGGAAATGATCAGTGGTGATATTTTGACAATTTTTGTGATTTGGAAAGATGGTCATGATGGAAGATAGGTGCCATTTGCTAAATTATGAGTGTTTTGTTGAGTGAAAAAGATTTTTTCTTTTCTTTTAGCAACTTTCATTCACAAAGTCATACTTATGTGATAAGGCCTACACATTTTATTTTTATTTTTGTTTTTAGTTTTGTGATAAATTAAAAGACCTATGAGCGACACAAAAAAAGGATCAAGTTGCCCCACCTTTTCCTTTGTAAGTTGATGCAGTTAAGTCCTGAAGTACACATTCAATTTTTCTTTCATCGTCCCGATCGTTTCGTTCGAACCTTATGTTCAACCAAATTTCTTGCCATGGCTTTTCTTTCTATTTTCATTCCCATAACAGGTGATATCAAAACCACTGCGACGTGACGTAATTTCTGTAAACATTTCTGGAGAAACTCGATACAGTCCCAGCTGAAGAGCCGCAAGAGTATAAGCCGAGAGGATTTGTGTGCATTCGCTGTGGTCTCAAGGTAGTGAGAGGGTCACCATGCCGACTCGACTCGAGTTACTGATCCGTGCCAAAAATGGTCGTGACCGGAGTTATCTGATAGCGTGTTACGGTTTCATGCTTTTCGGAGCATGAAGCCAATTAACACCTTCTCCCTCACTGCACTGGAAGGGGTTGGTCTCGGAGGTGGGAGGGTCTTTAAAACTGGGTAATGTGGTTTGATACCCGGGCTAATTGAGCACCGTTGATTGAAGATATGGGTTCAAGTGTCCCGGATCTTCGTGGGTACACTCACCTTGAAGACTCGCTTTGTTTCACTACGACACAACACGTGTTTAGCGTTTCGACGAGATCCCGGATTTCAAAATGTTCGGATGTCACACAAGGTTTCCCAAAAAAATCCTTGCTCTTGCAGCGGCAGTTAATCAAACAATTTAATTGATAAGAACGAGTCTTTAAGAAGAAAAAAAACAAGATATTTTTCAATAAAACTCCTTCGATACAAAGTAAGTGGATGTCCGGAATTTCCAGCAAGTTGTCAAGGCTTTTACACTTGATAGTGTTCCTTATCTTGGCGTGGGAGTTTCTAGAATGATACTAGAACAACGCTGATAAGGTTTGGCGTGCCGTCAAAGCCGAGCACTATTTTTGGAGCTGTCAGTTGTTGGAAGTTGATTAAGTCAAACGGACACGCAGGTCTCCGGTGATATAAGTGTGCAAATAAACAAGATCAATACTCACTTTTGACACCAAGTGTTAAAAAAACAGCCGTACACATTTAAGTGAAATTTACTTTCGTGCCAAACGGTATCCGGCTTTTGCATGGTACCCAAGTAACCATCCAGCACTAAGAGAAATCATAAATGTGCTGTTTGTCAGCATTCTACAGCAAATCAGTCATAAAACAGCTAGGATGATAACAAATCAGCTCTAAAACAACTGCTGTAGTATTAGCTGATATGCAGCAGTTTTAATGCTGCTCCTAGCAACACTGCTGCATTTTTCCCCATTTTACTGGCAACACTGTTGAGGAGTGAAGGAGAGAGAACGATATAAACGAAAATAAAAATATCTCTTGCTCGCTCATTCCTTCAACCAGTACGACCAAAACAAACCAGCGGAAAAAACGGCTGTCAGTCGATGGCTGAGATTCATCGTAGGTTGTTTATGCTCCTGATGTTTTTATTCTTCGAGAAGAATATTTATGGCTGGTTGAACAACTTCTTCGTTCAAAACTTGTATTTTGTGGGTGTTTGCGAGCACCTTTTCTTTGTGGAAAAAACTAAATGATCCTTCTAAAGGCTAGATTTTTGCAGGTTGGATTTTCTCGGCCACTATGGTGAAGCTAGCTTTGAAGTGTTTTTTTTTCTCTTACGATTCCCGGCGGTACTGGAGAAATCTGCCGTCTTCGATGCTCACCTCAGTAAATTCCCAATTTGAGTCCCGCAATCAAGCTCGCAAAGTACTAGCAATTGTAGGTGTCAAACAAGCTATGCTAAACCATCTCCACACTGGCCGTGCGGGATCAGGCTCGAAAACTTCCACTCATCAGCGGCAACATCTCCTGGCATCGAATCTTCGACATCTCAATTTCAAACAAAAAAATCGGCTCCTCCCCAGTGGTTCAGCTTCATCGGCAATGCAGTTGCGTACAAAACGAAAATAGATCGGAAGAGGGAGAGATGAAAGAGAGGGAGAGAGCAACATTTTTGCTTCTCCCAATTTTTTGACGTTTTGTGCAGGGTTGGATCAACAACAGTAGAGGCCAGCTGGAAATCAGAAATATAAAGTCCAAAACCGGTTGCATATCAGCTGTAAAAGCGCATTTAGTGCAGATGTCAAAACAACTTAGCTGTAACCGACAGCTGGTAAAGCGCTTGTAGTGCTGCAATCTGACTTGTTTTAGTGCTGATTGGTTACTTGGGTAATTACCTTCCTTTTACCACACAAAACCCGAACCAGTAATCCTGTCAAACCGGGTTAGTTAACGCCCTCTCGTGCATCCTGGAGTTTGCCAGTGCCGTGGAGTGGGCTTTGGTAACGACCAGTTATTCATATGGGGTATAGATAGATTCGACTATCAAGACCGAATCAGCAGACTTCAAACCAGATAAAGAAATCGTTTCGATATCACAATCTAACAGAATTGAATATTTACCGTTTATAAAAGCCTAAGAAAATGATAAATTGTGAAATTTTCAACATCTTTTGTACCAACATTTAAAAAGGCGATTTACTGAAATGAAAATTAGAAAAAAAAAACAGTTTCTTAAATATAACTATGAAAAAATACCTAATTTCAACAAAAAAATACAACACGTATTACAAAATGCTGAAAAAGTTACTGAATTTCTGATCAATATGGTGTTTTCGGCAAGATGTAGGTATTGATGAGGACTATTCAGAAAAAATGGGCACACGGAAAGAATTAATTGACTTTTTTAATAAAAACATTGAATTTTTTTACTAAAACCTGAGATTTTTTAATATGTTTTAGGAGACCCGCAACTTTTGAACCATAGAGAAGTATGGTCTAAAATTTTGCCTAATAGTTATAAATTTTTGAAAAAGCAATGCATTTTGGAAAAATCGAAATAACATACATAAAATATTATTGACCTTATTTTATTACGTAAAAAATAATTTGTAGTCGAAAAGTACTGTACAGATTTTTGATTTACATATTGAATTTTAGGCCTTTCTGAAATATTACTCTTGGTTTAAATTTTTTTAAATTATTGTTTTCGAAAAGATGCGAATGTTTCATTTTCTAAAATTGAAATTCGGTTACTGAGTAACTGAGATATCGGCATTCAAAAATGGAGGGATATTTTCGAGCAAATCTCTGAGATTTCCGTCATTCAATTTTTATGTATTTTTCAATCCGACTGAAACTTTTTAGGTTCCTTCGGTATGCCCAAAGAAGCCATTTTACATCATTAGTTTGTCCATATAATTTTCCATACTAATTTAACATCTTTCCATACAAAAATTATATACGAAAATTCAAAAATTTGTATCCTTAAAGGAATTTTTTGATCGATTTAGTGTCTTCGATAAAGTAGTAGGTATGGATAAGGACTACACTGAAAAAAATTATACAAGTTTAACAAAATTTTGGTGATTTTTTATTCCACTTTTTGTCACTAAAACTTGATTCACAAAAAAATTATTTTTTTTTCATTTTTTGATATGTTTTAGGGGACAAGGCCCCCAAAAAGATTCAGCTGGATTAAAAAAAAACAAAAAATTAAAATTAATAAAAAATACCGATTTCGTAAAGATTTGCTCTGGGCAAGGGCTAAGAAAACTTTAATTTTCATGTTTCTCTTTTCTTTATGCCGCTGTATCTCTGCAACCAGAGGTTCAATCTTCAACGTCTCTTAGACGATTTTAAAGCAAATTGGACAACTGAACCTTAAAAAAATATTTTTAGAAGTGGTCACTCATAGCCACTTTTTAAATCGAAAAACTGCAAATATTTCGCTGAAATCAAATTTTCGGTGGCTATAAACGGCTTAAAAACGTGGCACTTTATCAAATAATCTGAAAGGTACTTTTCGAATACAAATTAAAGTTTACATAAAAATTAGGTCATATAAATTTGATGCATGAAATTTCAATTTGAAAAAAACGCAATGCTTCTCTATGGCTCAAAAGTTGCTGGTTTTTGTCCCCAAAAACATCAAAAAATCTCGAAAATAAAAAAAATACGGATTTACGGAAATTGAGTTTTTGTAAAAAAAAAACATTAGTCAAAAATCAAAAAAAAAATCCGTGTACCTATTTTTTGCAATTCCGAATAGTTATAGATATTTTCACTTTGCCGAAAACACCAAATTGATCAGAGAATTCCTTAAAAAGTTACAGATTTTCGAATATTTACGTTTTTGTATGGACAGCTGCCAAAATTGTATGGAGACTGAGTGGGTGAATCAACGACACAAAATGGACAAATAAAAAAATACAAATAAAATACAAATGCTCTTGTGCAAAATCTTGTGCAGGAAATATTAATTTGAAAAAAAAGATTCTTGGTAAAAATCTAATTTACTGCCAAACGAAATATCTTAAACGGAGAGGAAATAAATGACATGTGTTCATAGCTTTTCAATATTTTTAAGTATGGGTGCTTTCTCCATAAAGATTTTCTTGATTCCAAAAACCTGAACAATTTTCAAAAAACTCTGAAACAATATCGGTTCCCAATTTAAATTTGATTGCTAAATGATTTATGAAATTTCGTTTTTCTTTAGAAACAAGTACCTCCGGAACCAGCTTTTGCACGATCCTATACTCTATCACCAAAGATACCTTTTGTTATTTAACACATTTAAACTATTTGAAAATAAATAAAAAAGGCCTTTCGGGAGATCAATTTTAAGCGATACAAATTATTTTTTTCCGAATGCCTATTTTTGCCTTTCTTACAAAAGAAAGGTTAAGGTTTGGTTTTGGAAAACGCTTTTCTCAGAAATCTAAAATAAAATCGTGCACGGCGAGGATTCGTCCCAGCAAAAAATCCTATTACTAAATTGAAGGTTTAAATGCTCTCTTTCGATTGAATTTTGGCCCTAAACCCGGAACTCAAAGTTTGCTTTTGAGAGCTCTTTTTCTGAAATACATGAGCGATGTCTGTATCCGCTCTTAAAAATTTGTGTCTTCCATCATTGGAAAACCGCTCGTAAAACTCACAATTTTTATATTTCAGATCTGTAGCTGTGGGGTCGGAGACGAACATTTTATTTTTCGATTCACAGTGTTCTACCAGTAAATGTGGTTGAAGCCATTTTTAGAGGTATTTTTTGGACTATTTTACAGATAACACTATCAAATTAAAAGAATTCAGTTTCAAACAAAAGCCATTCGAAGCTTTTCCAAAATGTATTTCCAGAGCCATATTAGTGTTTTTCGTCTTATTTTTACCCTATTTTTCCTATTAAATTTTTGGATTTTTACAAAATTATATACTGAACATCTAATTCGAAGTCCCGGCTTGTTCTCGCTCGAAAGATCGACAAGTCGTCAAGTCGAAGCATAAACGCCAGCACATTTACGCTTGCGCATTTTACACTGCGCGTGAAAGTGTGCTTTCTGGCTTCTCATAATAGATCGACATTAAAGACCGAGTACCGTAATCTGGGGCGAATCGGGACTACAGTCTGAATAGGGACAGCAGTTTTAAGAGCACTTAAAGCTTTTAAATTTGGAAATGGATGTACACATTTTGTTGGTCTGAGTCTGTTCTAACCGAAACCAACCAGAAAAATCACAATATTGTGCTCCAACATGGTTAAAACTGCTGTTCCAATTCGCCCCATGTGTCCCGATTGACCCCAGTTCACGGTACCCTTTATTTTTTTCTAATAATGTCATTCCAATGTGTTTTTCTTAATTAAATATAATTATCTTGTTACTCAGAATGTATCCCTCTGAGATTAAAAAAATGGCATTCGAGGTTTAGTCTAAAAAGATTCGAAGCTATAGGTCAAATTCTCACTGGGTGGTATCATTATGTTTCTGAAAAAATAATTGCACCAATAAATTTTTCGGAGTTTCATCATTTTGTAAGAAAGACTCGATATCTCCTCTGGTGATATTAAATCGGGTTTTTTTTTCAATATTACCATAAACTTTAACTTTGCTGAGCACACCAAATCGATTAGAAAATCTCTTCTCAAGATACCAATTTTTGAATTTTCACAATCCCATTTTGTATGGTCATCCTTCAAAATTGCCTTTATGGATAAACTTATGATACAAAAATGGCTTCTATTGACTTAAGGAATAAATCTGGAGTTTTTTTTCTTTTTTTTTTTTTTTTTTGAAAAGGTCCAATAATCCATTGTTTTTTTTTGCATCTTGTGATTTTTTTAAACCGTCTTGAGGCAGGAGTATTCAAAAACACCCAATAAGCAAAAAATCAAAATTTGGTTAATTGAAACTTTGAAAAAACTCCAGAAATAGACAAAACCGTAACCGTATCGTATCGTAAAAAAACACAAACATTAACAATCTCAAAAAATTATTGCGGTATTCCAAGAATAAAATCAAAATCATTAAAAGAGAAACAAAAATTCAATAAACAGTATGTAAAAAAAAGTATTTACACCCCTTGGACACAATGCACATTTTGTGATGAAACATGTAAACAATTTAAAGTTTGACAAAACCTAGTACTACTCATGCCAAGCATTTTGTCACCCCCCCCTTCAACATTGGCCCGAAAAATCAGGGGGCAAAAAAAATATTTTTACAATAAACTTCAAAATTTCAATGAAAATTCAAGTGCAACCAGCTGAAATCAAATTAAAATACATTCTTCTGCGTTTAAAATCATTTTTAGCATGTTTGGGCTTATTAAAAAATCTTAAGATTTTTTGAAAATTTTCGATGCAAAATCTTTTTTTTCGATACAATTTTTGTTTTTGTCAGATCTTAGAATTTTTGAAAACTAATGATTGCAAAACAACTGAACTAGTGTAAAATGCTTTTTAAAACACTTTTTTCATTTAAATGTGAAGACTATGGCTTGTTATTTAAATTTTTATATTTTTTTATTTTTTTGCCCCCCCCCCCCCCCCTCCCTTGACCTCGGCCAGGGCCGAGGGACAAAAACTTTTTTAAATATTTGCATCGGCCTAAACAGTTATTTAACAAATGCTATTACAAAAATCAAAAAAGGTGCAATAAAAGTTTGTACACCTTTCGAAAAATTAATATTAATAAAGTTATTTGTTGACAAATCAACATAAATCCAGTCTCCCAACTTCAAATAGACATTCATGATTGATTAAAAAAATAATTGGGATTGAATATAAAGTTTACTAATTACTTAGTATTAAAGTTTATATAACTCTGGAAATTCTATATAAAACTTATCTAAACTTAATTTTGCAAAATTTTAATTCAACTAAATGTCAATACATTACTATAGAATTGCTAAATAAACATTTTGGAGTGGGTATAACACCGTTTTGGGGGTCTTTGTAACGGAAGAATAGATTTTTTGTTGGAATTTCGTACCAACCCGGAATTACGTCGTCGGAAAATCCGCTGGCATCCGAACCGGTCCACGATTCGCAAGTCAACCTATGTGGCATTGAAAAGGGCATAAAATTTCCGATCTTTTGATATCCAGACATCTAGGTTTTCTATAAAACCCACGTTTTTAAATACCAAGTAAAAATTATTCGTGTTAATTTCGTCTTGTGAGTTATGATCTGCATTTAGCATTACTTTAGTCAAGCTAAACCTACAATCACCGCCTTTCCATCGCGAAAGGTATCAGCATTACCCCACCGCTTCCATAACATTAAGGTTT